>NC_047650.1:10436898-10438145 GCF_902201215.1 Prunus dulcis | reverse complement strand
ATTATACCTAACGGCGTTTAAAAAACAAATCAACGTCGCTCAACAAATATATTACGTCGTCTTAGTCTTACTTAAGACGACGAAAAACGACGACAGTAATACAAAAACAGTCGTTGTTTTTATATTCTTATTTTATTTAAATCTGTCATCAAAAAAAGAAACTTTACATATTCCAGAACATTAATTTCCTTCATTTTAAATTTCCTCCGGAAAAAAAACTCTATTTATAACGCATTGTAATTGAAAAATAAACTGAAAGGTCACGGGAAAAAAAATTCTATTCATAATTTAAAAATTCAAATCCGCGTCGGTTATATTAAACCTAACGACGTTAAATGAAAAGATTCCACGTCGCAAAACAAATATTGCGTCGTGTTAGTTAAAAACGACGGCATAACAAAAAACCGTCGTTGTTTCAAATTGAATTAATTTAAAATTTCTTCAGGAAAGCAAAATCTATTTATAATTTCCTCGGGTTAGTAATATTGCGTCGTGTTAGTTTACAAATTCTAGAACATTAATTTCCCTCATTTTAAATTTCCTCGGGAAAGAAAAATCTATTTATCGCGCTTTGTAATTGAAAACTAAAACTGAAAGAATTCGGGAAAAAAAACTCTATTTATAATTTAAAAATAAAATCCCCGTCGGTTGTATTACACTTAACGACGTTTAACAAAATAATCTACGTCGGTAATTATAAATCTACCGCCATCTTACCTTAATATAGGCGACGAGAAAAGACGACGGTATAAAAGAAAACCGTCGTTGTTTCAGTTTCTTTAACAGTTTGGTCCTTTATCTTTCTGCAGGACTTGTATAGTTCAAAGCATTGACAATGTCTTCATCATATCTCCCGGCAACTACTGATTCGATTGCTCATGCTTTAGAGGCCATCTGAAGCCATTTCTATTCTTTATCGCATTCTTGAAACCCATCTTCTTCTTCGGAAGCTCTACGGATAAAGGAAGAGGCTATCACAAATCTGACGGATCTTCTTAGCCAAGAAAATCAAGCAGAGGATCAGGCACATCTGATCTTCAGATTTCCCTGAGAAGCGAACTTTCCTTCGACGGCGAGTGGAGGCCAGGCTTGCATCTCTTTTGATGGAAAGCAAGGAGTATTCAGAAGCACTAAGTGTCCTATCGGGCTTGATCAAGGAAGTGAGAAGGCTAGTTGACAAGCTTCTTCTTGTGGACATAGATTTGATGCGAGTAAGCTCAATTTCTCTTTTAGAAAGACATCCAAAT
>NC_047650.1:10416326-10436798 GCF_902201215.1 Prunus dulcis | reverse complement strand
TTTCGACCAATATGGGAGCTCAAAAAACATAGGCTTGTGCGTCCAGTTCAAATGGGTAGAAGGTCTAGTCCGACTAACTGTTTTCCCGAACGGAGCAAAATCCAAACGGTTCAGCTGTTCCAAGATCTCATCACCGGACCATTCTCTAGGTCTGAGGCGACGCTCTGTGTTCCCGCCGAACTCTTTATCTTTTTCCCGCCATTCGTGGTCCCATGGCAACCATCTCCGATGACCAAGGTAACAAACTTTTCCTGCGCGCCAACCAGAAGTTACATCTTCCTTGCATACAGGACATGCCATATAACCCTTTGTGCTCCACCCAAAAACCATTGCATATGCTGGAAAATCATTCACAGTCCACATAACTGCTGCTCTCAAAGTGAACATCCTCCCAGTTGATTTATCGAACGTGCGAACACCGTTTGTCCATAAATCCTTCAGCTCATCAACCAGAGGCCTTAAGTACACATCAATTGACCTGCCAGGATCCTCAGTTATCAAAACAGTCATCATCATGTATTTTTTTTTCATGCATTTCCAAGGCGGCAAATTATATGGGAATGCGAAAATCGGCCAAGTGCTGTGGTGTTGGTTTAGAACCCCATACGGATTGAATCCGCCAGTGGCAAGTCCCAATCTAACATTTCGGGGATCAGCAGCAAACTCGGGGAACGTTCGATCGAACTCTTTTCATGCCTCCCCATCTGCAGGATGCCGCATCACATCATCGTCTACCCGTTTTTCCTTATGCCATCTCATGTCTGTGGCAGTATGCGTCGACATATACAATCGCTGCAACCTAGGTTTAAGGGGCAGATAACGCATGACTTTTTGTGGTATCTTAGTCGTTCTATTCGGGGATGTCATTTTGAACCTCGACTCATTGCATATAGGGCATGTATCCAACGTTTCATGCTCTTTGTAGAATAACATGCAATTGTTTTTGCAAGCGTGGATTTTTTCATAACCCAATCCAAGACCATGCAACACCTTCTGTGCATGTTTATGGTCTTTCGGCAAACAATTGTCCGTCGGAAGCATTCTCTTGAAAACCCCCAAAAAGTAATCAAAACACAAGTTCGACATACGATACTTTATTTTTCCGTGCATTAGCTCCACAATGGCAGTGAGAACGGAAAAGCTTTTGCACCCCGGGGATAACTCTTGGTTGGCATTTTTTAACAGTTTTTCATACTGTTCAAACTCCGCACTGTCTATTGGTGTAGGCACGTCATCTTCCCCTTCCCGATTGATGTTGGTCGATGCGAATGGAAAAGCATCCTGTATAATACCCATGACTTGATCATTAGGATCCACAATAGGTTCAACATTGTCCACTCTTGGGGCATTTGAAGACGAAGCATGGTCTACTTGTTCGCCGTGAAGGTTCCAAATGCTATATGTTTCAATCATTCCATTCCTTACTAAATGAAATCCAACATTTTCAATTGTCTCCCAGAACGTGTTGTTACACCTCCTACAAGGACAACGGATTCTAGTTGCACCCGGATTGTGTCTACGTGCAAACTCAATAAAATCCTCGATTCCATCCAAGTATTCGTCTGCGCATCTATTCGGGTTCTGTATCCACCTTCTTCTCATAATTCCTGAAACCACAATCACGACACAACAATCACAACAACTTCATACGAAGTTATAATGTCACCTTATGCCTCCGGTAAGGGCCCTATCCCATTCGGGAATGCATAGTCCTGTCACGTAACCTACGGTTACATGAGATTAGATTTCGACGTGGATTAATTTCGGCAGCATCTCGACACAGTTCTTGAAGTGGGCATAGGTATAAATACCTACGCACCACCCGAAGAACGTACCGAGATGACACCGAAATCTCCACAATCGAAACCTAATCCTGTAGTCGAAGATTATGTGACAACACTATGCATTACCAAACTGTCCAAATAATGGGACAATTCAAGAATTAATTGGACCGCAGTCATGCCTTACGCATCCATGCACGAAATCCAACTAATCTCGAACGGAAAACTACGTGTTACTAAACATAAAAATAAAAGTACGAAGTTAATTTCAATTAACTTCGTACATCACAATACATTGTGCTACGTCACGCACAATTTCACAACATTATACACATATAACTTCACAAAAAAATTACAAACATAACAAACAAACTTTTACAATAACATACCTTCTCAATCGTTCTCCACTAATCACTAATCACTAATCACAGATACCCCTAACGAGAACAAAATTAATAGCGTTAGTACGAATTTACATTAATACATTTAAACTAACTATCAAAAATACATACCCAATGAACGAACGTACTGAATTCGCAGCAGAGCAGCGGCAAGGGGAGTGAGAGAGAGGCAGAATGCAATTTCTGCATTCTGCCTCTGCAATGGCAGATACTAATATGAAGAAGAAGAACTTTGCGCGACGAAGGAGAAGAAATTTCGTCGCGCAAATTGCCGTCGCTAAAGGGCACTTTTCCGTCGCACAAAACAACATTTCCGTCGCGCATTTCTGTGCCGACATCGGCTTTTTTGCGCGACGACAAACATTTTCCGTCGCACATAAATTTCGTCGCGCAAATCATAAATTTCGTCGCGCAAGGTGGAAAATTTCGTCTCACAAAATCGCACCGGCATAATACATTTCGCGACGAAATTTGAATCCGTCGCGCAAAAAAAGTTATCCACCCTTCATTTTGGCACCAAAAATAAGTAACCCTAGTTTTCTTACGCGACGGTAAATTTCGTCGCGCTAAGCTGTCTCTCGTCGCGCAAGTTTTTTTCCGCGCCGAAAAAGCGCGCCAATTTTCTGTCCATCTTTACGCGACGAAGGATTGTAATTGTCGCGCAATATGTCCACGCGCGACGATTCTTGTCGTCGCGCAAGATTTTGGCGCCAATGCATTACTTATGCGCGACGAAATTAAATTTAAGTCGCGCATAGATTGTTTGCGCGACGAATGTGTTTGTCGCGCTAGTTTTGTGTTCTTTGTGCGACGCAATTTTGTTTTCGTCGCATCAATGTTTTTATGGTTCATGGCTTACCCAGTTTAGAAAAGGACTTTGAAGTTTGTGAAGGCTGCAAGCTAGGAAAGCAACATAGAGACTCATTCCCTATAGAATCCACTTGGAGAGCCCAGTTTCCACTAGAGTTGGTACACACAGACATTTGTGGACCAATGCAAACTGCATCAATGTCAGAAAACAGGTATTTCCTGTTATTCATAGACGATTGTACTAGAATGGCTTGGGTCTATTTCCTCAGCAGCCTTTGAATGTTTCAAGAAGTTCAAGGCTATGACAGAACTGCAAAGTGGACATAAGGTGAAATCTCTTAGAAGTGACAGAGGTGGAGAATTCATGTCAAATGAGTTTCATGAGTACTGCAGTGAAGCTGGAATACAAAGGCAGCTGACTGTAGCATATTCCCCTCAGCAAAATGGAGAAGCTGAGAGGAAGAACAGGACTGTGATAGAGATGGCAAAGTCTATGCTACATGAAAAAGGGCTTCCTTATGAATTTTGGGCAGAAGCTGTCAATACTGCAGTATATCTACTCAACAGATGTCCTTCTAAGTCTCTTAAAGAAGTGACACCATTTGAGGCATACACTGGAAGGAAGCCAGGTATTGCACACTTGAAAGTGTTTGGAGCCTTATGTCATGTGCTCATTCCTTCGGCACTAAGGCACAAGCTGGAAGAAAACAGTCACAAATGCATTCTTGTTGGCTATGGACTTTGTGAAAAGGGGTACAGGTTATATGATCCTAGAACTAGAAAAATTATCTTGTCTAGATATGTATATTTTGATGAAACTGCTTCGTGGAAATGGGAAAACACTAGTAATGTAGAGTTGAGAATGCCTATGCAAATGGAAAACCAGGATAATGCAGAACATGAACAGATGGTAGTTGATGAACCAACTCAAATCTTGGATACTCAAATGCAAGTGGAAGAAGAAACTGTACCTCAAGATGAGGAAATACTTGACAGGTCTCAAGTGTTTGATCACACACCTCATAAGTGGAGGAGTATTAGTGACATCATGGCAAAATGTAACATGTGCATTGTGGAACCTGACAGTTTTGAAGAAGCTGATTTGGATGAATCATGGAGACATGCAATGAAGGCTGAATTAGAGATGATTGAAAAGAACAATACATGGGAATTAGTTGACAGACCATTTGACAAACCAGTAATTGGTGTCAAGTGGGTCTACAAGGTCAAGCTTAATCTAGATGGCACTATGCAGAAGAATAAAGCTAGACTAGTGGCTAAAGGCTACTCACAAAAGCCTGGGATCGATTACAATGAAACATTTGCCCCAGTGGCAAGGCTAGATACCATCAGAACCTTGATTGCCCTTGCTGCACAAAAGGAATGGAGTTTGTATCAATTGGATGTGAAGTCTGCCTTTCTCAATGGCATTCTAAAGGAGGAAGTCTATGTTGAACAGCCACAAGGATATGACCAAAAGAATAAGGAAACCAAAGTTTACAAATTGAACAAGGCTCTATATGGACTGAAACAAGCTCCAAGGGCCTGGTATGATGAAATAGATGCCTATTTCAACAATACAGGATTCAAAAAGAGCTCTAGTGAAGCTACTCTTTATGTCAAAACAAATGACACTGCAGGCATTATTATTGTCTCACTTTATGTAGATGACATTATATATACTGGTAGTTGTCCCAAACTACTTGAAGAGTTTAAGAAAGATATGATGCAACACTATGAGATGACAGACTTGGGATTGTTACATCACTTTCTTGGCATGGGAGTGGTTCAAACAGCATCTTCATTCACCAAAAGAAATATGCAATGAAACTTCTTGAGAAGTTTGGAATGAAGGACTGCAAGTCAGTGGCAATTCCACTTGTGGTGAATGAAAAACTATGTAAAGAAGATGGAAGTGAAGCAGCAAATGAAAGTGAATTCAGACAGATATAGTAGGGAGCTTGCTCTACTTGACTGCCACAAGACCAGATGTAATGTTTGCATCTAGCTTACTTGCTAGGTTCATGCACAATCCCACAAAGAAGCATTTGGGAACTGCCAAAAGAGTTTTGAGATACATACAAGGCACACTTGATTTTGGCATTGAGTTTGTGAAAGGGAAAACAACTACTCTAATAGGGTATTGTGACAGTGATTGGGCAGGGAGTGAGGATGATATGAGAAGCACATCTGGATATGCTTTCACACTAGGCTCAAGCATGTTCTCTTGGGCTTCTATCAAGCAAAACACAGTTGCTTTGTCCACGACAGAAGCTGAGTTTTTGAGTGCTGCAGAAGCAACTTCACAAGCTAAGTGGCTAAGATTTGTGCTTGAGGATTTTGGTGAAGAACAAGTAGAAGGTACACCAATCCTATGTGATAACACTTCTACTATTGCAATGGCAAGGAATCCAGTTCATCACCAGAAAACTAGACATATCAGTCGGAAATTTCATTTCATCAGGGAAGCTATTCAAGCAAAAGATATTGAGCTAATCTACTGCAAGACAGAAGATCATATTGCTGATATCTTGACCAAGGCTCTGCCTAAGGATCGCTTCGTTAGTTTAAGAAGCCTACTTGGTGTGAAAACAGCTAAAGGATTAGAAGGGAGTGTTGGAATGTAATCCTGCAGCTGCTTTCTTTTAAGCCGAAGTCACCAAGCTCTATTACAATCATTTTATGTTTATTTTATTTGTGATGTAATTAGAACCATTGGATCATAGTCCAGGTGGATTCTCTAGCTTAGTTTTGGGATGACAAGTGTAAACACCTCATAGGGTGACAGCTGCAATTCTGTTAGAGAAGAATCTCTTCTCTCTTTTCTTTACCGAGTACACTACGTAAGCCAACTGTTTGTGAAAAATATATGCAACAGTCATTTCTCATCTTTCTCTTCTTCTCTGCAAATTCCTCATTTCTCTAAAATATACAAAACAAGCATAGAATTCTAACAAGTCCTATATATCTTGGTTGCCCATGGCAGTGGCAATCCCTATTGCAGCTAAAGCCTTTCATACCATTGTGGTATGTGTTCTTCTTAGTAGTCTTGGAGCACCAATTACAGAACTAGTTGATCTGATCTGGTACAACGTTTTACTCTTTTACGAAAACTCTCCCTTGAATTATTGGCAGTGTCGTTGATTTCATTAAGCTTTATTGAGTTAGTTAAACCTATGCTGTTGGTTTACAGCATATTTCTCTTATAAATATTCAGGAATCCACTAGCTAGCTACTGATTTGGCTTAAGTTTCAGTTTTGCTGCTGCATTTGTTCTTTTATGAAAAAATTGAAATAGTCAAGCAAATATTATGAAAGCTTACTACTGCTGCATTTGTTATGCATGTCTTGTGAAATTGCGGTGGTTGCAAATGCAAGCTTTAACTGGGTGGTCGATTAATTCATGTCTTGTGTAAATTGTTGGGCCTATCCAAATTGTCTTACCTCTTTTTAAGATTTCTCATACTTAATTTGCCTAATGATGATTTAGATTCTGGCGAAATCAAGATGTTGTGTAGAGTATGGTTGGATACATTTGATATGCAAACTAGTTTTATGAATTGGCCCATGATTGAATATTGGTTACCCTTAAATTTTGCAGGGTGTTATGGCAATTAAAGCAATATGTGCTGGATCTTTTATGAGTCTCTATATTGGTGAGTTTGTGTGCATTTCAATTACTAATTTTGGAACAAAATATGTGTTTATATATTTTTGTTGTTTGTGTTTCTATTTTACATGCTCTTTTTTTGTTTATTTCAGTATAGACCTAAACGGAAGGGCAAGTACACACAAAAACAATTGGACGAGGTTTGAGAATAATTGGCAATTCATGTCCTAGAGTGGCCTTTGTATTTGTATAAATACCTCCATATTGGAGAAGAATAAAGATGAGCAAATATGAGCATAACCTAAAAAATATTCAACCCATATTGTTTGACTTCATATGGGTGGCGTGTTAACAAGTACATGCAAAACTATTTTAGGGATTTATCATTTTATGACTACTCTTCACAATACACTTACTCTACACATAAAGATGATGAAGATAGTGAAAAATTTGAACCTCATAGGAACTCTATGTGGTCTTAAGTCACTCATGTATCTTACTATGCAATGTATAAAGTATAAAATATTGTAGTAAATCATTATATATAAATGATTATGGTGTGTTTAATCTTCTTTCATTAATTACTACATAATTTCTACACTCATAGTATTTGTCAGCTTGCTATATAATCAACTTAAATCAGTTAAATCCATCATGCAATACATTTCCTTCTAATTTTTTGTGATAAACTAATAGATAATTGACTAAATAAATATCTTCTAAAGTTTCAATAAAAATTTCCAAGTTTTTCTTATAATTTTCTTGGTTTTTATTCAATTTGTATCAATATCGATAATATCCCGATATTTCCATTCCGTATTTTTTGGACTATATATAGATATTTCCGATACTATCAATATTTTAGACCTTGGTTTGTATGTACAAATTAAGTTAATGGACATGTGTCAAAAAATTAGATAGTCCTTAGAAGTCATTTTATGAATGGATAAATTAGTTTTTAAAATTTTGAAAATAAGATGAATGAAAAAATAGAATAAATGAGTAAAAATAGCAGCACTCTATAAAATACTTATTAGAGAATCTCCTTACAAGTTTTTGAAACTGTAGTTGGATAGAGTAGTCGAAATTTAATGGTGATACATAGACGTTTAAAGCAGTGGCACTGTTAATGTATGCATTTTGAGTTTTTCTTTTGGCTTCCCTTGACAACTTTGTAATAGAATTTCTATTGTTATTTATCAAGCTCAAGTTTAGATTGAGAATAGCTTCTCTGGGTGTTCTTAACTAACAACTATCCTATGGAGGTTCAAGCAAATTGGCAAAGGTAAATTGTGCATTGCATAACATTGCATTAAACTGTTTTCATAAAATGATGACTAGTCATCTGTTTCTTGTATGACTAGTCATCCTTGCTCTGTAGGATTTCTACCTGGATAACCAACTTTTTTGTCATATTCTCTTTTCTCTCTCTGCTGCCATGTGTGATTCTGACCTAAGGGAATTTTTGTCTGTAAAGGCTAAGGAATTGCTCTTTGGGCAATCGTCTATTTTGGGTGGAAATTTAGGAAAGGTTGGCTTGCTATCTTTCCGTTCTTCTTTCTCATGAGAGAACCATATTTCAGCTATGAGTTTTTCCAAATTGAATTCTTTTTGAAAAACTGCATTTGAAATACAAATCTGCATCTAGTTTCATAAAACACTCTCTCATTTATATCTAGGTCAGATTCAAGACTGATTTCTTCAAGAGTATGGTTTCTTGAAGAAATTGGTCATTCTCCCTCGAATCCAAATTTTGGTTTCTGTCTGAGTTGAAGCTTGCAAGCTAGTGCCATGAGATGAACGAGCTGGAGAAGGAGCTACCATTGCCATGAAGAACTGAGATTCAACCTTTGCTAAGTTGGAGAAAAGATTGCACAAAGGAGGTATAGCTCATCTTCCTAAATAGATCTAGGTTTTTCTTGAGTAGCTTGCTTGTGTTTCTTTGTAAGAATCTTTTTCTACTTAGTGGATTGCCTGGTTGGTTGATGACTCCCAGTTTTTCCCAATGGTGGGTTTCTGGGTGAACAATTTCTGATTGCATCTCTGTAATTTTTTTGGGTTTGTGTTCTTGGTGGTTGACTAGTCATCGTATGAATTGTGGTTGACTAGTCATCATTATCTGATGTTTGGTGTTTGCTTGATTATGCTGTCTTCATACACTTTCACCATAGTTGTTGCTAGCACAGGGGATGCCTAAATTGACGGGTCCTTCTGAGTACCTAAGTTGTCACTATTAATTCTCTAGGCCTGTAGGTACATCTTGGTATACTCTGTGTATATTATTGTTTGGTATAATTCATATTTGACAGTTGACTAGTCATAAAAGTATTTGCTCAAGGTCTAGAATGTGTGAAGTTTATTGCGTCATTGACTGAATATCTTTTAAATTTACCCCTCATCACTTAAGTACCAATTTCAGGCACATGTTATAATTTTTAAGGACACTAATCCTAAAAGAAGAATCTAGCTGGGGAGCCGCAATTATTGATGGGTTGAATGGGAACAAAATGCACCTGAGCACCTCTCATGTCCTGCGGTTTTGATAAAAAGAAAAAGGAAAATAGTCGTGGACTTGTTTTCGTTTAAAAAAATAAGTCTTCTTCTTAGTTGCTATTTCGTTTTAAAATAATCGTGCATTCTATATTTCTCAACAACGTTGACGCTCACTACTTTATACTAGACAGTGGATAACACATTTATGTTGATAAACAAAGATTTTGAATATTAATAAAAATACGCTCTGCTAAAATAAATATATAAAAAGACGCAAGGGTTATTTTTTATTGTGATTTGTTATTATTTCAAATTTCATGGTTCTGTATATTGTTATATACTTGTTTTGTAATACGGTGTGTGTTATTGCATTTTATGTGCTACTGTTTGTTTACTATGACATTTATCATTTCAAAGGGAATGACATTTCTTAAAAGAAGAGAATTCTTGTTTAGAGGCGGGGGGATGGGAGGTGAGGATGGAAACCTGACCCAATTGGCTCTATTTTCGCCAGCTATAATTTTAAGTTTTAGCTACAAAATAGTAGTCACAATATCATTGCACTATCTTCTACAATTATCTAGAAAGAAAGTTGACCCAAAAAAAAAAAAAACTAGAAAGAAAAAAAATTAAACAACGCATCACAATGCGAATTTACATAGCATGGACGCATAAAACAAATAAGAACCCTGCTTTACTGGGAAATTGCAAAAGAAACAAACGTCAGAGCTATGCCCACCAACAGCAACAATGACCATTTCTGTAACTCCAGATCTCTTTGGTGATTTCGGAAGTCCACATCTCCTCGTCATCATCATCGATTTCCTGCTCTACTTGTTCCTGTGCGGTTTGTTTGTTTTCCAAGTCCGCACCACCTACGGGGACTGGGGCCTCCTCAAGGTCACCCACCTCAGCAGCATGAATCCCCTGCTCTACTTGTTCCAACAGACTACTTTGTTTGTTTCCTTTGTTGGCAGATTTTCGTGATTTCTCGTTGCGATAAAAGTATTCGGAGATACACATGTAATAAATTAGGTTAGCAAGACTTGAGTAAGTTAATAGTTCGAAAAAACTATCCAGGCGACTCCCATTTATGTTGTCATGGAACCAACTTCGCCTAAACACTAAAATGCTAGAAGCTGTAACTAATTTTCCAACACCAAGGATGAGCTCAGAGATGTGGGATGCATAATAGTACCTCGCCCTTAGTTTATCATTATTAGCAATTCGATCAGCAAGGAACTCAGTCAATCCATTTAGGGCTAGCCCTTCCATCAGTCCCAACAGGACGAACTGTGGAACTAACCACGCAGCGCTCATAGGAATTGTCTTATTCGTGCCATGTTCGCGGCTCTCAGGGCTAACTAACTTCAACCTCTTTCCCTCAACCAGCCAAGCAGCAACACAACATAGCATAGAACAAGCCAATCCGCAGCCAATCCTCACCAGCGTAACCGTAGCCTTTCTCCACTGCTTTGGAATCAGTAAGTCGTAGATAAATGAGACTAAAAAACTCGAGAATCTGCTAACTAGTATAAAAATTACAGCCACGTCCATCACTGACCCAGTGCCACTCTTTGTATCCAAACTACTCATTTGTTCAAAAAAGAAGGTGCTCCCTGTTGCCTCCACCAAACTGTATGCAAAGAAGGCCGACCACATAGCTATCACTTCTATGAAAAACCCCTTTTCCGCCTTCAGTTCTATGAGTGGCCAAAACTTTTTTCTTTTCCCTTCTTCTGGTGGACACGAGCTCGAGGAGGATGAGGTCACTCTTGTGACCATGCAAATCTCTCCTCCTCTTTCTTCTTCTTCTTCTTGTTCAACTGGATAGACAAGGGATAATTTTTTAAGATAGTCCAGACGAGATTTCCAAGTAGAATATTCGTCAATTCTACTACTTACCAAGTAACAGGAGTAGCCAAGCAAGAACAGCAAATAAGAGACTCCCACTAAAATTGTTGAAACCATTAACGTACTTTTCCAGGACCCAGTATTTTTCCAGGACGGAGTTGGAAAGAAAACAGCTAGCAATGCACCTAAAAACCAGGGATGGCGCCACAAAGCTTCTTTACGAGTTTCCAGTCGTTTTAAATAATTTTCATCTGTGGAAGGTCTTTCTTTGTCTTCAATGAAATATTGATTCTCAAGAAATTCGTTCAAGGTAGCCGATCGACCAGCTTCTCCTAATACTATCAGTACCACTGCTCCATAGTATACCTTAGAGACAGTTTGTGAGCTCACAAACTTATAACAAATCCACAATTGAAGCAGTCCCTGCATATATGCATGCAACTAATTAAAATATAAAAGGTTTTTTTTTTTTTTTTTTTTTTTAAAAAGGTAATGGTACTCACATTAAGCAGTCCCTGCTTGTATGGATGCAAGATTGAATTGAAATGGTACTCACACTAAGCTTAATTTTAAGTTTTAATGCAACAAGACTTACAAGAAAATAAGCGGCACTTGTGGAGACAATCATTTTAAAACGAGTCATGTGCGTGTCTGATATACGAGCAAGAACAATCACCAAAATGTCTGATACGCCTTCTTGGACATTTGTAACTAGAGCAGCCATTGCAAAATTGCTAGTACGCCAATTATCAGCGAGCTACGTTATTAAGACAGACACTAACGCATTGTTTACGTAGCTGTGGCTGAATACCAGACCTATGTGTATATATATATATATAATTTCATATCACAAAGCAACAGAAGAAGTCAGAAACATACAGTCGTTGGTTTCAATTCCAAAACCTGCTCGAATGAAGTAACGTTAGATAAACTCAAAATTCAGTGAATTCGACAGCGGTGAATAACCTCTGATGGGTGTGGTAGCCATGGAAAAGTAGAAGTGGTTTCCAGGCCACTTTCTCACTGAATCAATGCATTGGCAGGGAAGGATGTTGCAACGACCCCAGAAAAGCCCTACGCGAATCATACTTTGAAGCCTCACTATTGAGTCCGCTCTGTAAAATCCTCTCATGGCAGGCAAAACCTGCAATCATAGCTTCCAAAATGCATTAATTATATAAATTAGCTAGTGAATGTATAGGTTAAGATACTTGCGTGGATAATTTGGTTGGTTAAAAATACTGAAAATACATGGAAAACACAAATGAACATGAATTAATTCTTAAAGTAAAAATATATATTTATGTTCCGAGAGAAAGACTAGATGCAGATCTAGAGATGCCTACCTCCAAGATTTACCCGATCGACTCTCTCCACTTCTGTGTATTGTCTGGAAGAGTGAGTATGGATGTAGAGAAAAAGAGAGAAAGAGGATGAAGGTGAAGGAGAAGGAGAAGGGGAGTATGGATATATTGAGCCTCTTCAGTTTTTATACTAGTGGTGTACTCTCCCTCGCTTTGGAGGTTTCCATGAATGAGCATGATTTCGACCAAAAAGGGGAGGAGAGGATTCTGGGTGTTTCCCCCTCTCTGCCTTTTTTTGCGTCGGAAAGCGTTTGCAATGGTATGTTATATTATTATATTTGCATCGCCAGAAAAATGGCGCAATGGCTGAACGACAAACATGTTTTACCAACGTTGTAGTTGACCTGTGGCTTATATGGAGACCCTTGTCTTCTGTTTCCTTTCCTTTTAGAAAAGTAGTATTCCTCTTCTTTGTCATTTTCTTCAAAAGAAACAAAAAAGAGCCCCAACTGAAACAGTTCCCATGACGATAAGCATGGGCAGCGACTTTGTGAGCCGCCCTATTGCAGTTACGCAGTGTATGAAGGAAAGTCTAGTTTTGCTTTTTCTACAGTACATGAACAGTACATTCATTCATGTACTGAGTACAAACAAACACTTTAAAATATATTTTCGTTGACGGGATATATATATATATATATGTTCAAAAGATGCAAAAATTAAAATATTCAAAAGCGAAATAAGCACCTTTTTAACATGAGACCATCTGTTTTAGTTTGAGGTTTCAAACTTTAATTGCCGTTTTCAAACTTGCTGAATTCTTGGGATACATGCACCTCTCAGTCTTCTGGTTTTGATTTTAAATATATATATATATTTATGTAAGAAATTAGTCTTCGTCTCTTTTTTTTTAATAATTAAGAAAAAGTCTTCGTCTTTTTTTATTTGAAAAATTAAGAAAAAGAAGAGAAAGTCTTCTCTTCTTTCATTAAAAACAACAAAAGAAGAAAAGAGGAAGTCTTTCTCTTTTTGGTTGCTATTACAATGGTGGCTTACTATATATATATATATATATATATATATATATATATGTCTTTCTCACTTGCCTCTTCCACACTGCCTAAGCAAACTTCCTTTGCATTAGTTTTTCTCACAGAGTGCACCTTCTCCTCACCTCTCTCTCTCTCGCACGCGCACAGAGTAAACATTCACACTCACAGAGTGCATCTTCCTTTGCATTATATGTTTTCATTGCTATTATTTTTGGCTAATACGCATTTCGTTTTGCAAGAGAAGAGGGAACTTATTTAATTAGTTGTGAAGACTGCAGATTTTGCTTTCAAAAGCAGAACACCCTCCCTCACTTCCTTTACATCGACTTAAGATTATCCGCACTCCCCTCCTCCATAATGGGTTTGGGAGCACTCATTCACTTTGTGAGAGAGGGGATCCATAAGTACCTCTACTTTTCCAAGGCGACGACATGCATCCAGGGTATTTATCTCAGAGATACTTTTAAATGAAAGTATAATGATATTTAAAGAGCGAGATTCAAACTAATTTCTAATCAATTTTCTTTTTATTTCTTCACATATATATAATGCAGGGTTGTTCGTCTCTCTCTCTCTCTCTCTCTCTCTGACATTTTCACATATTATTACTTACGCTTAATCCACAGTGGAGAGTCATCAGTACCATATATGCTTGCAAGATTTTAAGTATGTTATGAAGGAGTTTCTAACATATCGCAATCCTGGCCCACTTTTCCTCCTGCCTAAGGGCAAAATGTTTGGACATCCCCCATATGCTCCAATCGTCTTGCCAAGTTGGTTGTCTGAGAATGACGTCAACTACTAGCTAGCAAATTTGAGGTACACCTTTTAGGCCTATTATGAATTTTATTTCAACGATCCCAACTGTGTACTCTTAGAGCATTTCCAGCAAAGGGACCAAGGGGAGGGTTGGGGGGGCAAACCCAAAATGGTGTTTCCAGCAACAAAGATCTGCCAAGGCAAGGAGTGGGGCCCAGCAAACTGGGCTGGCCCGAGCTCCAGCTCGAGGGTAAGGGCTGACGTCAGCGCTGGAGTTTAAATTTTTTTAACGTTGACGCGTGCCTAAAATGGTGTTTCCAGCAACAAAAATCTGCTAGGGCAAGGAGTGGGGCCCAACAAACTAGGTTGGCCCGAGCTCCAGCTCGAGGGCAAGGGCTGACGTCAGCGCTGGAGTTTAAATTTTTTTAACGTTGGAGCGTGCAATGCACGCACCAACGTTAAAAAAAATTTGACGCACCCACTACAGTCCCCCAACGGCTCTTCTTCCACGTGGCTAGCTTCTGGGCTCTCTGATCCACTTTTTTCAGCAATCCAACGGCAGCCATTTTTTCCCGAATAAAAAAATCAAAACTGCCCCCCCACCAACGGCTCTCTTCCATGTGGCTCCTTTTGGGCTCTCCGATCCCCTTTTTCCAGCAATCCAACGGCAGCCAATTTTTTCCCAAATAAAAAAATGAAAAAAAATTGAAATTTTTTTAAAAAAATACCCAAAAAATACTAAATTTTTTTTCTACAAATATCAACCAACACTCTTCACTTTTAACACCAACTCCTCATACATTTTCTTCTCCTTCTACTATTATTCACTTTCTACTCAATATTTTTTCACTTTCAAGTTATTTTTTTCTCTATCATATTATGGGTTCTTCTAATGAAACCGGAGGGGCAGGGAGCATGATAGAAGATGTTAGCTTGTGTGAGGCTTGGCTCCGAGTTAGTCATTGTCCCGTAACGGGCAATGAGATTAAATTCTGTCATATGTGGAAAAAAATTCATTAGGAATTTTGTGATAGGGTAATTGATTCGACCCGTACGGATCAGGCATTATGTAGTAGGTGGAAAATTCTTAACAAAGAGTTAGGGAAATAGAGAGATGCCTTGATAAAAGCGATGGACAACTATAGAAGCAGGGAAAACCTTAGCAGTGAGGTAAATTATTTGTAATTTTTGTTTTATTAATTTCTATGTCATATTAAATTTTATTTAAATGTTTCTTGCAATTTATATATGTTGTTAATATTTCTTGTATTTCTAATATTAATATGAATGTTTCTTGCAATATTTATATTTTGTTTTGCATTTCTAATAAATTGTTAAAGTTTCTTGCGTTTCCATTATTTTTTTTTTATACTTGTTGCATTGCCAATATTTTTTAAAGTTTCTTGTATTGCCATTTTTTTTAAATACTTGTTGCATTGCCAATATTTTTTAAAGTTTCTTGCATTTCCATTTTTTTTTTTTATAGATTATGCAAGCACAAATGTTTTTTGGTGCTACTGGGCAAGGCAAAAAAAGTTTCAACCATACCCTATGTTGGGAGGTGGTGAAGAATTGTAAGAGATTCCAAATTATTCCAACGGGTCCGACGGTAGTCTTGAACGAGACGCCACTCCATGAGACACCGGCATCGGATTCACCTATGGATTCCCCGATGAGTCAAGACTCGCCTATCGAAAAGGAGCCGAGGCCTATTGGGAGGAAGCGGCGAAGGCGAAGAGAGGGAGTAATTCTACCAAGAATGCATCTAAATTTTTGGAGGAACTTTCAAAGATGCAAGCCATGAGAATTGAAATGGACATGAAACAACAAGAGCACAATAGGGCAATTGATGTAGAATATGCAAAAGAAAGGGAGTATGTACGCCAAGAAAAGATTGAAAAAAAGGATCGGGAAACCATGGCCATGGATACAAGCCATATGTCCCCTGAAACAAAACAATTTTGGAAGCTAGAACGAAGGGATGTTATGAGACGAAGACTTTTTCGTGACGATGGACCTAGCAACACGGATTGGTTAAATGATCAAAACCATTAAGTTAGTTTGCTTGCCTTTCATTTCATTGTACCATTAAGTTAGTTTACTTGCCTTTCATTTCATTGTATTTTTTGTTTTGTTTAAAAAATTAGTGGTAATTCATGTATTTTATTTTATGAGTTGTATTGATTTTCTTTTAGTGAATAAAGAAAATATTCAACAAAATTCCTTTTTATTCAAAACATTCCATACATAAAAAGCAAACCACAACCAAAGAATAAAAAATAAACAAACCACAACTAAAGCATAAAAAAAATAATAAAGCATAACTAAAAATACAACATAATACATTATACATTAAAAAAAAACATCTTCACTTCATTTCATTCACCTTCATTGCCTTTCACCGCCCACAAATGTTCCATCAAGTCAACTTGACGGTGTTCATGAATATACGACGATTGCATCTTCGTGTAGCGCTCAATCATACGAGGCAAGAAACTACCGTCTCTAACCAACGGATCATGCTGCACTGGTTCTCCATTTGGCCCCATGGGTTTTTCATAAATTCGTGTTAAGGCCGTGTTCATGGGATCTGGTTCATACACTTCATCAGCATCGTAATCGTACTCATCTTTCACAATCATGTTGTGGAGGATGATACAAGTCATCATTATACTCCTAAGCACCTCCTCGTCAAATAGACGCGCTGCACCCCTGATAATAGCCCACCGGGCTTGAAGGATACCAAAGCACATCTCACATCTTTTCTGCACCCCTCTTGATAGGCAGTAAAAAAAATTTCCTTATGGGATCGGGGATGTGGAATTGATTTCACAAATGTTGTCCACCTCGGGTAGATACCATCAGCTAGATAATACCCGTTTTGGTAGACGGTATTATTGATTTGACATGTGATATTTGGGCCTTCACCTCTCAGAACATCATTGAACACCGGGGATTGACCCATGACGTTCAAATCGTTTTGAGAGCCGGCAACTCCAAAGAAGGCGTGCCAAACCCATGTATCAAAACCAGCAACTGCTTCGAGGATGATGCTTTTTTGCCATTTCTGATTGCCATAATCCCCTTGCCAAGCAGTTGGACAATTTTTTCATTGCCAGTGCGTGCAATCAATGCTACCAATCATTCCAGGAAATCCACGAGACTCAACTTTTTTTAGAAGCCGTTGCAGGTCCCTAAGCGTAGGTCTGCGCAGGTACTCCCTGGTGTACAGAGTTTCCACTGCATCACAAAATCGCACCAAGCTCTCCAAAATAATGGACTTCCCCATCCGGGCAATCTCATCCACCTGATCAGCAGATAACCCATACGTCAACATTCGTATCACGACTGTGAACTTTTGCTCGGGAAGAAGCCCCAAATTTCCAGCACAATTTTTCTTTTGAACAAAGTATTCATCATAATTACAAATATCATGCATGAATTTATTGAACAAATGAGGTTGCATTCTATATCTCACTCGAAAATGAACATCATAGTACAGAGAATGTGGGATAAAATAATCTTTCAGAAGATTCTTACCCCGAGAATGTCTGTCTGTCCACATTTGGGCCACGGCCTTCTCGTGAACCACGGCGGCTCTGGTTTTCTTCCTCCAGCAAAGCAACGGCCATGCCAAGTTGCTCATCTAGTTCTCTCTGCGCCCTTTGGTTACAGCTCGTCGGCGCATTCTTTCTCTCCTTTCTCGCTCTTGCCTCTCCAAAACCTCTTGCATGTCTGCCATTGAAAATGGAGAATGAAATCTAAAATCTGATAAATGGAAATGTAGAGAAGATCTAGTGTGAGAGGTATGAGCTGAGCCTCTGGTTTTATAGAAAATTTAGACGGATAGATATAACACGTGGAGCAATCTTAGAGGGTGAAAATCTTATCTGAAATTTGAAATTTAAATGAAATTTAAATTTTAAAATTTATATGAAATTTGAATTTCAAAATGTATATGAAATTTGACATTTTGAATTTATCTAAAATTTGAATTTTGAAATGTATCTGAAATTTGAAATTTATCTGAAATTTGAAACCGAAAATCTTATCCGATATGAATAGTGTTGACACATAGGAACTCGAAAATTTTATCCGAAAATATTATCCAAATTAATTGTTTAAGTAAATAAAGTTGTGAAAAAAAAAAAAAATGAATAGTTTTTGTCATGGCAAGCCTAAACTGCTGGAAACACACTTTGCTGGGGGGCTAGGGCAGCCACTATTTATGTGAATAGTAGCTGCCCTAAAGCTCCCCTTGCCATGGCAAGGTGAAATCGGTACTTAGGTGACGAGGGGTAAACTTAAAAGATATTCAGCCAAAAATGCAACAAACTTCACACACTCTAGACCTTGGTCAATTACTCTTATGGCTAGTCAACTGTCAGATATGACTAGGAAAAACTCATAGATGAAATATTGTTCTCTCTTGAGGAAGAAGAACAGAAAGATGGCCAGCCAACCTTTCCTAAAAATCCACACAAAAAAGACGACTTCCCAAAGAGGAATCGCAAGGCCTTTACAGACAAAAAATTCCCTTAGGTCAGAATCTCATGTGGCAGCAGAGAGAGAAAAAGGAATAGGGCAAAAAAGTTGATTATCAAGCTGGAAATCCTACAGAGCAAGGATGACTAGTCATGCAAGAAACAGATGACTAGTCATCATTTTATGAAAACAGTATAATGCAATGTTATGCAATGCACAATTTACCTTTGCCAATTTACTTGAACCTCCATAGGAAAGTTGTTAGTTAAGAACACCTAGAGAAGCTATTCTCAATCTAAACTTGAGCTTGATAAATAACAATAGAAATCCTATTACAAAGTTGTCAAGGGAAGCCAAAAGAAAAAACCCAAAATGCATACATTAACACAAGGGGCTAACTGGTGGAAATGCTCTTATAGCTAGTCTTAATTCATAGTTGATCATTACAAAAAATTAGGCAAATTGAATGCCATTAAGGCATTTAATTGTGACCAAAGAAATAAATAAATACAGTGTTAAAGAAAATACTAAAATGACATCCATTACAGTTAGTTCGAATCCCCAATACAGTTAAAAATATTTCTCTGACATAAACTTAGATTAAATAAAAAAGATTAAGTGCGTGTTTAATAAAGTTTAATAAAGTCTAACTACCCTGAGTGTATATTGTAGCCTGGACACATACAGGTAATTTTGGCACCACTTGGTAACTTTATAGTATTGGGTTGTTGGTCCATCTTTCTCAAAACTTAACAGAACTTTCTGCTATGTGAAGAAAACTTAACAAAACTCTCTGCTATGTGAAGCAAACGTATAATGGAAGGACCTTGAGTGACCTAATCTGACTATCCAAATTACTCAGTCCATATTCTCTGGATATTCTAGTGAATTGCAGCGATGAGTCTGCATTTAAATTCAGAAAAATTCTGCACGTTATGTTTGGGTGCAGCTTCCAGAAATCCACAACTGAATCTGATCACGATCACCCGATGAGAAAATTATTAGTATTGGAACCAGCACTAGCAGCTAGGAAACAGCAGTGCCCAAGCTTTGGTGTTGTTCATTGTTTCAGTATGTAAAATTGATCACTCAATCTAAGTACATTTCCAAACTCCAAACTTTTGTGGGCTAGACATTGCCTTCAACTTCAACCTAACCTCTTGAGTACGTAAGGGGATGTTTGGTATTCTATTTGAATTCAACTTTTTAAAGTTAAGAAAAAGAATTTGAGTCCAAAGATCAAAAATTCTGTTTGATAGAACTAGTTTTTGAAAACCTTAATTCAAAAATATCCAAGTTACTTGAAAATATTAAAAAACAATTATTCTGTTTTTTTAGGATTTTTTTTTTTCTAGAACATGTTTTCAAGTTGCATACCAAATAATTTTTTTGAATCTTCAAACTTGGATCTTAGAACTCCTTGTTTTTAAGAAAAATCAAAGTTTTCAGTTCTCTACTTGAATTGGATACCAAACAAATTTTTGAATCTTAAAAAATGGATTTTAAAACACCTTATTTTTAAGAAAAATAAAAGTTTTTGAGTTCCTTACTCAAAATCACACTAATTTGATCAAGGATTTTCAGCCATTTTACACCTTGAACTACCCTTGTTGAAATTAACTCACTAAACTAAAAACTCAGCCAATTTAACAATCAAATTAATTAAAATCTTCAATATAGCCGTTGCCATTATTTTTTTTGAATTTCATCCATTTTTCCGTCTAAAAATTCACATGTCATCCACATGATTTTCATTACTATTATTATAAACAAAAAAACAAAAAACAAAAAATGAAAAGAAAAAAAAAGTGAATCTCTCTCTACTCTCCTCGTTTCTTCCCCTCTCCATTCTACACTTAGCAGCTAGCAAGGATGAAAATATCGGTCGATATCCCGATATATCTTTTTTTTAGGTGTCAATAC
>NC_047650.1:10380669-10407073 GCF_902201215.1 Prunus dulcis | reverse complement strand
GATTATGTGACTTGTGTTTAATTCACTTGATTACTATTTCTCTATATTTGCCTTTTTGCTCTTTCCTTATCAACAAGGGGGAGAACACTCTCAACCCCATATTGCATATATTGCATATTGCTTCAAATTTCTGTGATATAATATGCTTGTCTTGTGCCTGGAGTTTGGTTGTTGTTTTGCAGGTACTTCATTTCATCATCTCCATAGGTTTGGTTTTGGGTTGAGTGTATTTAAAGAGTGTGTTGTCAAGGAAAGCCAAAAAGGGGGAGATTGTTAATGTATGCATTTTGAGTTTTTTCTTTTGGCTTCCCTTGACAATTTTGTAATAGGACAATCATTGTAGTTTCCCAAGCTCTAAGTTTAGATTAAGAATTACTTCTCTAGGTGTTCTTATCTGCCTACATTCTGATGGAAAACAATGCGTTTGACAAAGGTAAATTCTGTATTACACTACATTGCGTTCACTAAATTTCTTAAGATTATAACTAGTCATCTTTCCTTCATATGACTAGTCATCTTGCATTCGTATGACTAGTCATCTTTCCTTCGTATGACTAGTTTACCTTTGTTTCAATTAGGATTTCCAGCTCACTGTTTCCAACTAGGGATTAAGCATTTTTTTGTCCTTTTCTATGAATTTCTCAGCTGCCATGTGTCTATTCTGACCTAGGAATTTTTGGTAAAAGCCAAAGAATTCCTCATTTGGCAGCCGTCACTTTTGGGGACAAGTTTTGGAAAGTTTCATAGCAAACTTTCGCTTCTTCTTCCTCAAGAGTAACCTTCATATTTTTCATCTTTGAGTTTTCCAAATTGTTTCTTTTTGAAAACTGCATTTGAAATATGAAAACTTCATCTTGCTAGATCAAACACTTTATCATATACATCTAGGTCAGATTCAAGATTGATTTCTTCAAGAGTATGGTTTCTTGAAGAAATTGGTCATTTTCTCCATGAATCCAAATTTCATTTCTGTCTGAGTTAGAGCTTGCAAGCTAGTGCCATGGGATGAAAGAGCTGGAGAAGGAGCTGTCATTGCCATGAAGAACTGAGCTTCAAGCTTTGCTAAGTTGGAGAAGAAGATTGCACAAATGAGGTATAGCTCATCTTCCTAAATAGACCTAGGAATTTCTTGAGCTTGCTAGTGTTCTTTGTAAGAATATTTTTGCTTAGTGGATTGCCTGGTCGGTTGATGACCCCCAGTTTTTCCCAATGGTGGGTTTCTGGGTGAACAATTTCTAGTTTCCATCTCTGTAAATTTTATGGGTTTATGTTCTTGATAGTTGACTAGTCATCTTTTTCTGCTGTTTGGTGTTTGCTTGATTATGTTGTCTTCACACACTTTCACCATAGTTGTTGCTAGCACATGGGATACCTAGATTGATGGGTTCTTTTGAGTGCCTAGGTTGTCACGAGTAATTCTCTAGGCCTGCAGGTACATCTTGGTATGCTCTGTGTATGTTATTGTTTGGTATAATTCATATCTAACAGTTGACTAGTCATAAGAGTATTTGGTCAAGGTCTAGAGTGTGTGAAGTTTGTTGCGTTCTTGATTGAATATCTTTTAAATTTACCCCTCGTCACCTCAGTACCATTTTCCAAACTGTGCAAAGATGATGGAAGTGAAGCAGCAAATGAAAGTGAATATAGACAGATAGTAGGGAGCTTGCTTTATTTGACTGCCACAAGACCAGATGTAATATTTGCATCTAGCTTACTTGCTAGATTCATGCCCAATCCCACAAAGAAACACATGGGAACTGCCAAAAGAACTTTGAGATATATACAGGGCACACTTGATTTTGGCATTGAGTTTGTGAAAGGGAAAATAACTACTCAAATAGGGTATTGTGACAGTGATTGGGCAGGGAGTGAGGATGATATGAGAAGCACCTCAGGATATGCTTTCACACTAGGCTCAGGCAAGTTTTCTTGGGCTTCTATCAAGCAAAACACAGTGGCTTTGTCCACAGCAGAAGCTAAGAAGCAACTTCACAAGCTAAGTGGCTAAGATTTGTGCTTGAGGATTTTGGTGAAGAACAAGTAGAAGGTACACCAATCCTATGTGATAACACTTCTGTTATTGCAATGGCAAGGAATCCAGTTCATCACCAAAAAACTAGACATATCAGTCAGAAATTTCATTTCATCAAGGAAGCTATTCAAGCAAAAGAAATTGAGCTAATCTACTCCAAGACAGAAGATCAAATAGCAGATATTTTGAACAAGGCTCTACCTAAGGATCGCTTTGTTAGTTTAAGAAGCCTACTTGGTGTGAAATCAGCTAAAAGATTAGAAGGGAGTGTTGGAATGTAATCATGCAGCTGCTTTCTTGAAGCCAAAGTCACCAAGCTCTATTTTTATCATTTTATGTTTATTTATTTGTGATGTAATTAGAACCATTGAATCATAGTCCAGGAGGATTCTCTGGCTTAAATTTGGGATGACAAGTGTAAACACCTCATAGGATAACAGCTGCAATTCGGTTAGAGAAGAATCTCTCTTCTCTCTCCTCTACCGAGTACACTATGTAAGCCAACTGTTTGCGAAAATGCAATACAACAATCCCTTCTCATTTTCTCTTCTTCTCTGAAAATTCTCCATTTCTCTAAAATATACAAAACAACCATAGAATAATAACATGGCCTCAGAGCCAGGTTCGATTGGTTGCTGGGCGTGAATCTGTGAAAATTGAAAGCACAACACTTCAAAGTCACACAAAAGCACTTTAAAGTCATGCGATCGAGAAATGCATAATAGAAAGTTTGAAACAGCAGCAGCAGCATACAAAATACATACATATATAGACAGCTAATTAGTGAAATTTTGCGATGAAGTCATGAATGTGTTTGTTGATTTCATCAGGCCTTTCTTGGTTGATAAAATGGGCAACTCCTTCCATTACAACTACCTCTTCCAGAAGAGGCACATATTTCTTGAACCCACCTTTGTGTATGAAGTCCTTGATGCCCACAGAATTATAAGTTAGGTCCTGGTCCCCCACAATAAACTTAACTGGAACTTTCACTTGAGCCCCAGTCCATGCAGCAGTGAGTTCCCAATTTCTGCAACGAAATGGGAAATAATAAAGAAACATTCATTACCATTAGATATTGGAGATCAAAGAAGAAAAACTCTTTCTTCCTAAAATTAGTTGTGCATATGAAATTCAAGTAAACTAAGTCTAAAGGAAATTACATACAGGTCCAAGTTTCTGTAGTAGTTTATTCCCCCAGTGAATCCTGTCTTCTCAAATTTGCTGGCATAGTAGTTGACTTCATCCTCAGACAACCAACTCGGCAAGACGATTGGAGCATCTAGGGGATGTCCAAACATTTTGTCTTTAGGCAGGAAAAGTGGACCAGGATTGCGATATGTTAGAAATTCCTTCATAACTCTTGCAGTACCTATCTTGGCAAACTCAGCTTCTATCACTCCTGGCTCCTGTAACATGAGTAATTTGTCTATCATTTCATAAGCCAGAAGTTAAATTTATGCAATATATATGTTGCTTCTGAACGTTTACACACTTCACACTAACATGAGTACAAAGAGTGGTTGAATGCACATCCCATCCCCAAACAGGTGTCGCCATATCCGTTAAAACCCGAGTGAACAGACAAGTGATGGAAAGAGATCATTTAATTCATTTCCCATCTTTGGTTACTTGTCACTTCACCATCTGACCTCTGTCCAGCTATAAGGTGACCAGAGGCAGAATATTCAATGCAACTAGACTAGGGTGGATAAATATCTTCTCTACAAAATATCTTGATCTCCCTCTCTCTCTATAAATACCTTTCACCTACATCAGGACAAAGGTAATAACTCTTCATAAGATAAAAAAACCTTATATCCCTTCTCTCTGAAATCTGGAGTTAAGATCTTACTTAACCATCGGAGAGGGTTAGGCTGGAATCCACCCAATCTGCCCCCGTTCTGATATCGTTCAAAATGTGCAGATCATCTTGTGGAGGTGATCCATAATCTAAGGCCCAGCACGGGCCCAAGGCCCCCAGATAAGGCCCAAGTCATCTATACGAGAAGGATACACGGTTCAAAAAATTTCTTTGTGGTGGCCATTGGCCAACTAAATAAATATACGCAGGTTCGGTTTTGAGTCATAGTTTCGTAAACCATGCGATAGTGTCTTATCTTGATAAGGTACGTCACGTACAACTAGAAGCATCCACATTTTCAAATAGCTGCCGTTGTTACAAATATGCAAGAAGGGGTAACAGATATCATGGTGATTGTCCTCGCTCATATCTCAGACACGTATAGTGGTAGCTTTCCAATAATTGCCACTACAAATGCTGCCTATCTTCATGTAATGTAAGTATCCTTAATTAATTTGATTAGCCAAAAGTATGATCTTGGGCTTACTAGTATTCAATGGCAGAACCAGGAATTGAGATTAGAGAGGACCTTCTTGTAAAACATAAAATAAAGGGAATGAGTGCGTCTTGAAAATTATTTTCAGACCCTTGGACCAATATAGCCTAAAGTAAAAATCAAGAAATAAACTTTAAATTACAGCTTTCACACATCAAGTTCTGATTGTTGTATATATAAAACTCTTGTATCCTCTTTCGATATTCAATTCATACACACAACATTAAATTATTTAAGAGAAAGAGTTGAGAGTTGAGTTCCCCACATGGCTCTGCCATTGCTAGTATTCCAAAATGTATGAATAATTGAACGTGGTTATCAATGAAAATTTCCTTTTCCTAATTCGCAAAAATAAAATAAGCAGCACCGTCCGTACGTAAGTGTAATCAATAAAACTCGTATTTTCAATCAAACACTTTTTGCAATCTCTCTAAACCCCTTAACATAATTGGCCTCGCAGGGTGTGCTTCTATTTTGGCTTTATGATAAGTACATGGACCTAGATATCATTGGGCGAAGCTGGACGTTCAGCTGCTTTGAATGAATTTCTTCACCAGCAATTTTTAAGCCAACCCAAGAACCCAAGAGAATGCCAGATGAACAACAAGGATTGGATTTCTGGAGAAAAACTTTGTGGGCTCTAACATGGTATTTGGGTGCAGTGATACCTCTTTCCGTTTAAAAGCAACTTGGGTGCGGACCTTCATGATTTCAACATTTGCGATGGTTGTTTCTTATGTAGTATTTTTGTTTGGCTTCTCCTCCTACTCTTTCATCGATAATAAAGAATCTATAGTTTTTGAACGAGAGGCTAGCATAGAAGAAGCGCAGAACCAAGAGAACAATATCGTAAAACAAGAAAGAGGGAAGGAGCCTTGCCAAGCCCCAGGAAGCTTAAGCCTTCGTCTAGACAAGATACTAGCAGGAGGAGGAGGTAAATTTTGGGCGCTAATTAAAAAACTGATCAAGGAGAAAAAACTTTTAGTACAAGAAATGCTAGCCACGTGGTTAGCCTACGTTGGGTGCAGTGTGGTAATGGCAGCTGGAAGCACGTTCTTCTTTGAACAACTCAGTAACTTGGACAACCCCTTCACAGGCTCTAACCCTGAAGTTTTTTTTCTACTGCATTAGGTCAATTTCAAAGTCATTGTCTCGAACAGTTCCAAAGAAATGGAAATCTTCAAGTGCTACGACGCGGGTGAGAATCGGGTGCGGAATGGCTTGCAGCATGCTGTGTTGTTTTGCTGCATGGCAGGTTGAGATCCAGAGGATGAAGAACCTTTGGAGGGTGGGAGTTGGAGACCACACTGTAAAGCCTGTTGCCATGACTATCTTTTGGTTACTTCCACAGTTCTTCCTATTAGGACTGATGGAAGGGCTTGTGGGAGGTGGATTAACTGATTTGATCGTTCCTGCTAGGTAATGGCAAAGTAATGGCTAGGTATTACGGATCCCACACCAACCATTTCATCATCGGTATCGGAAAATTAATTACTGTTCTTAGTATTTTGGCGCGTAGATGAACTTGGTTAGAAGACAAAATTAACTTGAGCCGTCTGGATAAGTATTTTAGAGCCTTGCCATACTTAACTATTGCTACCTTCTGCTACTACCCCTGTGCGGCCCTTTACTTTTAGCAAATCTAGAGTGATTGCATAATTCTCCCACTCAACGCCTGTAATATTGGAACTACCTATTTTATGTATTACCGTTGTTACTTTCCTTCAGCCCATATTCCTTCTATTCAAAGTCAACTGTAAAGAGATCAAATAGAATCAGAATACCCATCGTGGGCTATTCTCCTTTTCTACTTTTTATTCTTCTCTAAACTCTCTATTTCTCTACAGAATTGAGGATGTGGAGTAGATTGTTCAGATCCCCTAAAGTGGAAAGTAGTGGAAGTGCATGAATAAGTTAGAGTGCTGCTAAACGAATCTTAAAATTAACTGAGTACACCCTACTACCAAACTAGTTATTAAATTACTAATTTATCCTAATATAAAATGACCAAAAATGATATATTGAATTATGAAACACCGTCGTCGTCTCCTCCACTGGACATCGCACTCCTCCTTCATAACGTTATCTCCTCCACCATCTCACTAACACCGTCGTCGCATACGCTTCTCCACCATTATAGCAACGCCGTACACTGGCGCGGTGGTCGTCTGATATTGATACATCTCATTTTGATTTTATTATCAAATGGGTTATACTGTCTCGATTTGTTCTTCACCGGCCACAATGTTTTGTAACCTTCCTCCGGAAATTGGTTTTAATTTGCTCTTCAAAGGGAGCAGTTTTGGGGTTGTTTAATATTGATGATTTGAAGATATCCATGACCATGTGGGTATGCTGCAAACTTGCTACAAACATCGGAAATGCCTTTATAGCTTTCTGGTTTAGATCCAAATAATATGTTGAGGGGCCCTGAAATTTCCTTCATATAACTTGTGAAATCAAATAATAAGTTCAATGTTTGTGTATGTAAATTCAATATATTTATAAATCTAAACATAGGGCACAAATTCATGTAAAAAGAAAAATTTGGTTTAGGATTGGTATTAGGATATTGTGTGATTGAGTGTATTAAGGTGTACCGAGGGTATTTTTGGTAGTTAAATAGGGTGTACTTAGTTAATTTTATATTTTAATTAAAATATTAGGATGTACTTAGATCATAGGGTGTACTCAGTTAATTTTTGAGTTCTTTTAGCAGCACTCATAAGTTATTGTTTAAACTTTCTTGGAGAGTTGTAGGCTAGAAGAACATCAGATATATATTACCATCTCAAAAAACACAACACTTCAAAGTCACACAAAAGCACTTAAAAAGTCACGCGATCGAGAAACGCATAATAGAAAGTTTGAAACAGCAGCAGCAGCATACAAAGTACATACATATATAGACAGCTAATTAGTGAAATTTTGCGAAGAAGTCATGAATGTGTTTGTTGATTTCATCAGGCCTTTCTTGGTTGATAAAATGGGCAACTCCTTCCATTACAACTACCTCTTCCAGAAGAGGCACATATTTCTTGAACCCACCTTTGTGTATGAAGTCCTTGGTGCCCACAGAATTATAAGTTAGGTCCTGATCCCCCACAATAAACTTAACTGGAACTTTCACTTGAGCCCCAGTCCATGCAGCAGTGAGTTCCCAATTTCTGCAATGAAATGGGAAATAATAAAAAACAATAATTACCATTAGATATTGGAGATCAAAGAAGAAAAACTCTTTCTTCCTAAAATTAGTTAGTGCATATGAAATTCAAGTAAACTAAGTTTAAAGGAAATTACATACAGGTCCAAGTTTCTGTAGTAGTTTAAGGCCCCAGTGAATCCTGTCTTCTCAAATTTGCTGGCATAGTAGTTGACTTCATCCTCAGACAACCAACTCGGCAAGACAATTGGAGCATCTACGGGATGTCCAAACATTTTGTCTTTAGGCAGGAAAAGTGGACCAGGATTGCGATATGTTAGAAATTCCTTCATAACTCTTGCAGTATCAATCTTGGCAAACTCAGCTTCTATCACTCCTGGCTCCTGTAACATGAGTAATTTGTCTATCATTTCATAAGCCAGAAGTTAAATTTATGCAATATATATGTTGCTTCTGAACGTTTACACACTTCACACTAATTTGATCAATGTTCCTTATTCACAATCTAGCAACACGATTTTTCTACAGTACATTCACATACGTAGTACAAGAACCTCGAAATACCACTCGTTGGGAAGTACTGAAGGAATCAAATGTCCCTCTCAATTAGCAACAAGATTTTCCTACAATACAAACACCTTGAAATACCCCTCGTTGGAAATCACTCAACGAGTGGTGTATTGCAACCTAACATGAGAACATTTCCATGAAATTTCAACCTTCAAAAGCAAATTTTACATTAACTAAAAAAACTAAATGAAGTAAAATTTTCTTCATTTTCTTGGCGAGGAGGAGTTGGTGGGAGTGGATTACATCAGGAATGAGGCAATCAAAAGGTGCCGAAACTGTAATTAACGACAATGATTGCTACCCTCTTTAAAACAAGACTTAAGAGAAGGGCCACAAGGCAGTGAGATTCAGATTCATTCGATACATGGTCGTTTTCAACTAATCAAGATTATCCCTTTTAAACTAATCACTTGGAATAGTGAGTCCAGCAATACAAAATGCTGTAACTCTTTGACTTAGAGATTAAATAATAACAAGCAAGATGCATTCATTTGTCTCTCAAGTTAAAGTTGCCACACAAATTCCTTGTTCTTCTTTTCTCTTTTTCTTTTTGGCCACATAAACAAAGCCCTAAACCGAAGTCCTATGATCTGAATATCCATACCTCCAAGATCCTCGGAATTGATTGAAATTCCCCATTTCAATTGAACCCAGAAAAAGAAAGAAAAAAAAACACACAAACTTGACTTGCAGATATGATACATGAAAACAGGTGGCAAACAGATTGCCAATTAATGGGACACAAAATTTCCAAACAAAAAAATCAGAAAAATTAATTTTTTAAAAAAAAAATAAAAACAGAAAAAAAACAGGGGACGGATGAGATTGAACCTGAAATCTGCACATGTAATAGTCATCCCCATAAACAGCTTTTAGAGATTCAAGGTTCTTCCTCTGAGGGTTTCTAGGCCGGAAAGCCACGCTCATGTTGACCAAGGCTTTGACCCGATCCGGCCGGAACAAGCAGAGGTACCAAGCAATGAACGCACCCCAGTCGTGGCCCACCACGAACACCTTGTCATGGTCGGGGGCTATGGCATCCAGGAGGGCGATGAGGTCTCCGACCACGTGGAGACAGGTGTAGCTGGTGGGCGAATCGGGCGCGTCCGTGTCGCCAAAGCCGCGGAGATCCGGCGCCACGGCTCTATAGCCGAGGGAGGCCAGGGCTGTGATCTGGTGGCGCCAGGAGTACCAGAGCTCCGGGAAGCCGTGGATGAAGAGGATGAGTGGGCCCTGTCCTTTCTCGGCTATGTGCATGAGCTGCCATTGACCGTGGTCATGAAGTGACTAGTGGTTGCCCTGTCCACCCTTTCTCTCCGCCATGAATTTATCTCTGTTTGACTTGGATTCAAATTTCGGATTAATTTCAAAGTTCAAAATTCAGATAAATTTTTGGGTTCAAATTTCGAATGAATTTCAAAATTCAAAATTCAGATAAATTTGGGTTCAAATTTCAGATAAATTTGGGTTCAAATTTCGGATGAATTTCAAATTTCAGATAAGATTTTCATCCAATAAAATCAAGCCACGTGGCATGTCTATCTTGCCAAAATTTTCTATAAAACCAGAGGCTCAGCTCATACTTCTCACACCACATCTTTCTATATTTTCATTTCTCAGAGTTTAGTATTCATACTTCTTTCATTCTCAATGGAAGAATTTAGGAGATGCTTGGAGAGGCAAGAGCGAGAAACAAATGAGAGAAACCGTAGAGCAGATGAAATCAATGAGTTGCAGAGACAAGTCGATGAGCAAGTTCTCATAGCAGTGGCTTTGCAAGAAGAAGAGAACCAAGGTCGCCGCTATGGTTCACAAGTCGGCCGGCGCCAGAATCTGGAAAGACATAGGCATTCTCGGGGTAAGAATCTTTTGGAAGATTATTTTATCCCAACTTCTTTGTACTCTGATGTTGATTTTCGAAGGCGATTTAGAATGCAACCTCATTTGTTCAATAAAGTCATGCATGATATTTGCAATTATGATGCATTCTTTGTTCAAAAGTGTGATGCTGCTGGGATTTTTGGGCTTCTTCCGAAGCAAAAGCTTACAGTTGTTATACGAATGTTGGCGTATAGAGCATCTACTGAATCAGATGGATGAGATTGCCCGAATGGGGAAGTCCACTACGTTGGAGGCTTTGGTAAGATTTTGTTAAGCAGTTGAAACTCTGTACACTAGGGACTACCTGCGTAGACCTACTCCCAGGGACCTCCAACGGCTTCTACAAAAAGTCGAAGCTCGAGGATTTCCAAGAATGATTGGTAGCATCGACTGCATGCACTGGCAATGGAAGAATTGTCCAACTGCCTTGCAAGGTGATTACGGAAATAGAAAAGGCCAAAAAAGTATCATCCTAGAAGCCCTTGCTGGCTTCGACACATGAGTTTGGCATGCCTTCTTTGGAGTTGCCGGATCCCAAAATGACCTCAATGTGCTGGGTCAATCCCTGGTCTTCAACGATGTATTGAGAGGCCAAGGCTCCAATATCACCTATCAAGTCAACAATATAGTCTACCAGATGGGGTATTATCTAGTTGACGGCATCTACCCGAAGTGGACCATTTTTGTCAAATCCATTCCGAATCCCTGATCCCATAAGCAAAAATTATTTGTTACCTATCAAGAAGGATACAAGAAGATGTTGAAAGGTGTTTTGGCATCCTTCAAGCTCGGTGGTTGATTATTCGAGGTGCGGCCATTATGTTTGATGAGGAGATCCTTATAAGCATTATGATGACTTGCATCATCCTCTATAATATGATTGTGGAAGATGAGTACGATTATGATGCTTTAGAGGTCTACGAACCGGATCTAATGAACACGACCTTGACATTGATTTATGAAAGGCCCATGGGGCCAAGTGGAGAACCGTTGGTGAGGGATGGTCGTTTCATGACCGGATGATAGATCGATATACATAGATGCAATCTTCTTATATTCATGAAATGCGTCAAGTTGACTTGATGGAGCATCTGTGGGCGGTGAAAGGCAATGAAGATGAATGATGGAGCATAGATGCTTTGGTTATGTTTTATTTAGTTATGGTTTGGTTGTGTTGTTTATTTATTTATTATGGTTTGGTTGTGGTTTGTTATTATTATTGTGCCTTGTTTGTAGTTTTTTTTATTTTTATTTTGTTTTGTTTGAAGTATGGAATATGTTGAATAAAAAGGTAATTTATTGAATGCTTTGTTTATTAAATAAAGAAATCTAATACAAGTCATTAAAAAAGTAATCTAATACATGAATTACAACAACTTTAATAGAAAACATGAAAAATACAAATACATAAAAGGTATGCTAACTAATTTAATGGTTTCCATCATTTAACCAATCAGTGTTGCTAGGCCCATCATCCCGGAAAAGTCTTCTTCTCATAACATCCCTTCGTTCTAGCTTCCAAAATTGTTTTGTTTCAGGGGACATATGACTTGTATCCATAGCCATGGTTTCCCGATCCGTCTTGTCCATATCTTTTTTGCGCAAATACTCCCTTTCTCGTGCATACTCAGCTTGAAGGGCCAACTCGTTATCTTGGCGTTTTTGCTCCATTTCTATTCTTATGCCGTTTTGCCTTGCAATTTCCTCCAAAAATTGTGAATTATGATTGCTTGAATTACCCGCTTTCTTTGCCTTCGCGGCCTTTCGGCCAATGGGCCTCGACTCCTTTTCGATGGGTGAGTCTTGACTCATAGGAGAATCGAGAGGTGAATCGGATGTCATTGAATCATGGAGTGGCGTCTCGTTTAACACAACCTCCGGACCCGTCGGAATAATTATGAAGCGTTTGCAATATTTCACCCCCTCCCAACATTCATGATGAGTGAAACTTTTTTTGCCACCCCCGGTTGCACCGAACCACATTTGTGCTTGAATCATCTATTTAACAAAAAAATGAAAATGCAATAAATATTTAACAAAAAAATGGAAATGGAATAAATATTTAACATATTGAAAATGCAAGCAATATTAACAAAATATTGAAAATGCATGAAATATTAACAACATATTGAAAATGCAAGCAATATTAACAAAATATTGAAAATGCAAGCAATATTAACAAAATATTGAAAATGCAAGAAATATTAACAAAATATTTAAATTGCAAGAAATATTAACAAAATATTGAAAATGCAAGCAATATTAACAAAATATATATATTAGGAGCTTAAACTTAATAAAACAAAAATTATAAAATACTTACCTCGTTAGTACGATTTTGCCCACTTCTATAGTTGTCTATCGCTTTTGCTAGGGCATTTCTCCATTTACCCAACTCTTTATTCAGAATTTTCCACCTACTGGATAATGCCATCTCCGTACGAGTAGACCCCGGAATTTTTTCACAAAATTCGGCATGAATTTTTTTCCACATATGAAAAAATTTCATTTCATTGCCGGACACGGGACAATGACAAATTTGGAGCCAAGCCTCACACAAGGAAACATCTTCTATTGTGCTCCAAACCCCTCTGGTTTCGATAGAAGAAGCCATAAAAATATGAAATCAAAATGCTAGATGAAAAAAAGGAAATGTTGAGTAAAAAGAGTGAATAATAGTAGAAGTATAATGAAATGTAAGAGTATTGGTGTTGAAAGTGAAGGGTATTTATAGGTATTTATAGAAAAAAAAAAAATATCAGAATTTTTTAGAATTTTTAAAAAAAATTTACGATTTTTTTTTCATATTTTTTTTGCCCAAAAAAGCCTCAGCCGTTGGATTAATTTGGAGAAGCAGATCAGAAGGCTGGGGAGGCGACACGTGGCACACAACCGTTGGAGCTGATGTCAGCGCGCGCTGGTTCAAATTTTTTTACCGTTGCACGCGCCAACGGTAAAAAAATTTGAAACGCGCTCGCTGACGTCAGCGTGACGCGAGGCTGACGTCAGCAACACGCGAGTTGGACCTCGGGCTGGTCTCGCCTTCGGGCTGGCCCGAGTTGGTGGTTCCCACAACACCCCCGGGCCTGGGCTGCACTCTGGAGCGACTTTTTTTTTTTTTCCTGCCCTCGCCTTGGGCTGTCCTGCATTGCTGGAGCTGCTCTTAGTGTTTGGTTGTATTGTGTGGTGAGGCCAGGATTTCATGTGTGTGGGGTCTCTTATAAATTATAAAGAATTATAAATACGAACTCACAATACATACGAAAAGTAGTATATATATATATATTATATATGTCAAGAATTATATTGTTTATTAATTGCAATCATAATTACCATTGACAAAAGGATAATATATTATGAGGGAGAAAAATTACAAGAGATAGACAAAGAATAGCGATTTAGCAAAGAGGAATACTAGCAATCTTCTCTCTAACCTTCTTTTTTGGACTTTCTCCTTTTTCTTTATGACAAGTGTCATTTTTCTTACACTTAAAACAATACCATTAATGCATCACACAATTTAGTTTTTGTTTTCCAAATTTACCCTTTTAAAATATATTGGCTTTTATATTTCCTTCAATTTATTCAAATTTTGTTATAACTTCTTTAGCATATTGTTAAAAAAAAATAAATAATAAAAAAACATAAGAAAAATCGTCATATTTTTAAAAAATAAAAATAAAGTTTGTTTCATGACTGTTGCCATTTTTATTTTGTTTTTAACAAAACACGCGTTCTCTTTGGAAAAATTAAAAATTAAAAAAAAATCAGTTTTTATTTTCTTATTTAATTTTTAACAAGGTGGTAAGAAAGTTATAAATAAATAAATAAAAATAGCTTGTTATTAAAAAAAATTATACATTTAATAAAGGTAAACTTGGAAAACAAAAACTAGTTTGTGTGATGCATTAATGACATTATTTTTAGTGTAAGGAAAGTGTCACTTGTCGTGAGAAGAAGGGAGAATGTCCAAAAGAGAAGGTTGCTAGCACTCCTCTTTAGCAAATATCTTTAAAGTTTTTCCCCCCATTAAACCCAATAGAAATAAAAAATCAAAATTTCACAAACTAAAAAAAACCTTAGGTCCCCTCATGTATTCATATCATACATGAAAAAATATTTTATGTAAAAATATTGACTAAGTATGAAAAATTATTTTTCGGAATAATCATTTTCTCAAGATAATTTTTGGCGGCTTTTATTCCTTACACATCAAATAAGAAAACTTGATTTTATGGGATTTTAATATGAAGTATATATTGACTTAATGAGCTATCATTTTGAGCACAAATCGTATTTTGCACTAAAACCGATTTGTCATATTTTGATTTGGTTAGAATTTGATTTTCTAGTATTTTTATTTGAATCCAAATAGGGGGTACTTCTTTATTTACATTGTAAACTTAAGTAAATGAACCAATATATATAATAAATGAAAGTAAAAGGACAAAGATATTTACTTAAATGTTGAAAATGGAAATAATGTAATCTATACACCTGGAGTGCACCACTACCAGCTAAGCAAAGGGGCAATTTGAAGCACATCGTTGTACCTTAATAGATTAGCCACAACACATGTGGGTACATATCAAAACGTAAAGTATTTGAAATAATATATATATAGAAATACATAACAGTATATTACTTTTAAAATTTTAGAAAATTGAGTGGTATATATATAGGGTGAATTACTCAAATAGTCCTCAAACTTATACCCGATTTACATTTTGGTCATTCAATTAAATTATTCGTTCAAATGGTTCATCAACTCTTTATTATTCGTCAAATTGGTCTTATCGTAACATTTTCTGTCAAATAAAATCATGTAAGGAGCACATGCTATATTGTTAAGGGTAAGTTGGACTTTTGATAGGTTAATAAATAAGAATAAGTTTTTTAGAATAAAAAAAAACCTACAGTGCCATCTCTCCTCCCATTCCCCTTTGTCTCCCCATTCCCTCTCCCTTCTTCCCCTTATCTCCCCTCTGCCTTCTATACTCCAATTCCCCTTTGTCTCCTCATTCCCTCTCTCCTTCTATACTCTCTGTGCTCTCCCATTTTGTTCTGTTCTAGAGAAGGGCTTCATCCTCACCGTTTCTATCTTTTTGGTTTTTTTTTTAAAAATCGACTCTGTCTCTTGGGGAGAAAACTTGGGCGTGGACTTGGATTCTGCGAATTTAGTGTCGTCTACATCCGTAGAAGGCAAGATCAAAAAAGCTTCGAACAATGCAATTCGGTGTCCAGTCCCAAGACCAAGAAATCCCGTCGAATCTTATATTAGCTTGTGTGGTTGTGGAAGAAATGTAGAATTAAATTTCATATTTTGGTGTCATTCTTGGATGCAATGACTGCCTGGAGAAAATGAAAAATGGGTGTTTCTTGATTTATATTGAACGACGTAGATGAGGCTATCGTTAATCACGTGTCCACTAGAAACCAACAAATAACAAATAGAAATTCTTTTTTTTCTAAAACCATTTTTGGGGAGGCAATTACAGGTTTTTCAGTAGGGGTGGGCATCGGGACTGAAACACCGAACCGAACCGGTGAAAAAAAACTTGTTGACCAAAAAAGTCAACAAATTGGATCGAAATCGGACCGAACTGGTTCCAATCAATTTCGGTTCTGGTTTTACACTGCACCACACCGGACCGGACCGGTCATATATATATGTTATTTTATTTACAAAATTTTAAAATCTAATGCTATATTTTAAATTTATAATCACTATTTGTCCAAGTTCAACTTCAAAAAATTTCTAAATGTATGAATTAGATTATCTGTTAATTTTTAATCCAAAAAAATATGTTATTTTATTATAATTTTTTTTTAAAATATTTTTAAAAAATTAAATTAATAATTCGGTTCAAAACTGGACAGGAACTGATCAAAACTGAACCGGCTAGTTTTTGAAATTTTTTTTGCCTAAATCGGACAGAATCAGACTGGTTAAATAGTACAGGTTCCGGTTCCGATTTGGGGTGAGAACCGCACCGCGCCCATTCCTATTTTCCAGTTTCGTGAGATTCACCAATAAGTATTTAAGTTAAGTATTATTTATATACTTTTAATATTGGCTGTTGAATTACATTTAAGATACTAACAACACATTTAATGAATGCAATCTAATTGCTAAGATTAAAAGTATGCAATCAATCATTAACATAAAATACTTATTGAAGAATCTCCTTACAAGTTTTTCCCTATAAAAAGCAGCAGTGCACAAATAAAAATGACATGTAACTAGGAGTTATCATTAACACGGTGGCTGACCGTATGGCATGCTTTGGCCGGAACATTAGCATAGTTATCACTTGGTTCGAGGAACCACCAGATTTTATTATTGATCTTTTATTTGAGGATGGTAACTAGGAGTTTTCTGGGGTTGCTCAGAGGGGGACGGGGGGGCACTCTACCGAAGGTAAGGCTCCTGCTTCCGCTTGCGGTTGAGCGGGTACGGCTAATTTGTTGGCCCGACATTCGAACCCATTGGTGTAGAGACACTCGCCTAATCCCTGATGACAGTGCCCGATTTTTGTACTTGTTACTCTCCTTATCAATAAATACTATCGCCTTCATTTAAAAAAAAGAAAAGATATGTTGATATTTTTTTAATTTTCGAATAGACTTCAAATTAATATAATTGAACCAAACAAATTCATCAAGTGACCTTGTTCCGATCATTTTCCTTCTTAACAATTAAGCAAGTATTTTACAGTGTCTTACACTTTACCAAAATGGAAATTCATATTGTAAAACGAACTATAATTTTAAAAAAACTTGTTATCACTAAAGATTGATAAATTTTGAGAGAAGGGGATGACATCAAATTTGAAGTGTTTAGGGATTAAAAATATTTTTTTTTTTTGGGTGAAATGATTGATTTGGACGTTTGATGATATCAACTAACTCTTAGTCTAGAGGTACTTTATTTTATGAGGTCCAAAATTCGAATATTCTGAAAGCTTTCTTCATGGAAGCCATAGATGAACCTGATCAAACTTCTCAGACTAGAAGTATTAAGAGAGAGAGAGAGAGAGAGAGTAAGCGAAACAGAATAGAGTTCTCAAACAGATTTTCTCATCTTACTTGTTTACAAAGTTTACAATTAGACTTATATATCTCTTCTAGCTAACTAACTAGTGAATTAAGTTAAGAACAAATTAACAACAATAACAACCAGCCAACTCATTAGCCAGCTCATCCTAACTAACAGACACTTGGCCATCCTAACAGACACGTGCATCATGAGTTACATTCATTCTGGTGGTTTGGGTTGTAGACTAACATCCCCCCTCAAGCTAATGCTTGGGGGACTAAGCATTGGGTTGTTTCGCAGATAAGAAAACTGAGAAGTATGCAGCCCTTTAGTGAATATATCAGCCAGTTGATTACTACTAGGAATATGAGAAACCAGCATATCACCCCTAGTAACACACTCACGGATAAAGTGGAAGTCGATCTCAATGTGCTTAGTGCGTGCATGAAACACAGGATTGCTAGCAAGGGCTAAAGCCAAAATATTGTCACACCAAAGAACAGGGGGACGATCAAGAAAGATATGAAGATCACGTAGAAGTTGGCGAAGCCATGATAACTCAGCGGAAGTGATAGCAAGAGCCCAGTATTCTGCTTCAGTCGAGGAACGAGAGACAGTGTTCTGCTTCTTAGCACACCAAGAGATAGGATTATTGCCGAGAAAAACAACATACCCTGTTGTGGACCGACGGTCATTGACATCACATGCCCAGTCTGCATCGGAATAGGCTTGCAGATGAACATCACCAGAGGTGAAATGAATGCCGTGAGTCAGAGTACCAGCCAAATAGCGCAGCACACGTTTGACAGCAGCAAAATGTGTATCTGTAGGAGTATGCATAAACTGGCAAAGAGTGTTCACGGCAAAAGCAATATCAGGCCTGCTAAAGGTAAGATATTGAAGCCCTCCCACTAGACTTCTATAGAGTGTAGGATCTGAGAGAAGGGTGCCATCAAACTTGAGTAACTTTGCTGTAGGTAAACAAGGTGTAGAACAAGGCTTGCATTGAGTCATACCAGCTTTAAGAAGAAGATCAGTTGCATATTTGGATTGATTAACATGAATGCCTGTGGAAGTATACTGAACTTGGAGTCCCAGAAAATAGGTTAATTGGCCGAGATCCTTCATATCAAATTCACGATTGAGAGCTGTAATGGTCTGCTGAATCAAGACACTATTATTCCCAGTCAAGATGATATCATTGACATATAAGAGGAGAACAAGAAGATCAGTCCCAGACACGCGAACAAACAGAGATGTATCAGCCAAGGATTGAATAAAACCAAGGGTGAGCAAATGAGTAGTGAAACGCTCATTCCAAGCTCGATGAGCTTGTTTCAACCCATAAAGAGACTTCAATAAGCGGCACACATGATTTGGATGAGTAGAATCTTCAAAACCCGGGGGCTGTTGCATATATACTTCCTCATGAAGTTCACCATGAAGAAAAGCATTCTTCACGTCAAGTTGTTTAATGGACCAATGATATTGAGCAGCTAAAGCAAGGATCAATCGAACTGTAGAGTGCTTGACAACAGGGCTGAATGTTTCATCATAATCAAGACCAGCCTCTTGATGAAACCCTTTGGCAACCAACCGAGCCTTGTGCCGAGAAATGGAACCTTCAGTATTTTTCTTAAGTTTGAACACCCATTTACAACCAACAATGTTCATGAAGGGTTGATAAGGAACAAGAGTCCAAGTATGCTGCTTTTCAAGAGCCTGAAACTCATCAACCATAGCATGATTCCATTCTGAAACCTTGGCAGCCTGATAATAAGTATGTGGTTCATGGAAAGGAGAAGGACCACTTGTGGTCTTGGGAGCCAAGAAACCATGGCGAGACTTGATAATACCAGACTTGGAGCGAGTCTGCATAGGATGTGAGTTAAAAGGTGGAGCAGGAAGGTCCACAATCAGATCTAGGGAAGGGGACTGATCCAAGGCATGCGCAGGAGAAGAAGATAAAGTGACTGACAGAGTGGAAGACTCTGTTGGTACCTGATCCTGTAGTGGCAGTAGCTGATCCTGTACAAACTCAGTAGAAGAATCAATAACATCAACAGAATAGACAACTTTCCTTGCATTAGATACTGGACTTGCTAATTGGGTAGTAGAAGAAGGAGCCTCTGGTAAACCATCAAGTCTAAGAGTGCATGCAGAATGTAGAGAAGATCTAGGAGAAAGGGAAGGGCGTAGTGGTGTGAATTCTAGTGGTTTGGTACTGTCTGGTGAAAAGGAAGAACTCTTAAAAGGAAAACAAGTCTCATCAAAAACAACATGGCGAGAGATGTAAATGCGATCAGTTTTGGGGACTAGACAAAGATAACCTTTATAATCCAAAGTATACCCCAAAAAGACACATTGTTCAGACCTAGGTTGCACTTTAGATTGAGTATAGGGTCGTAATAAAGGGTAGCATGCACATCCAAACACCTTCAAAAGAGTAATATTGGGTTCTTTGTGGAACAGCTTAGAAATAGGAGATTGCATACCTAAAGACTTGCATGGCATCCTATTAATGAGATAGTTAGCTGTGGATAAAGCATGAAAAAGATATTTGGAAGGAAGAGCAGCAGTAGTGAGAAGTGTAACAACAGTTTCAACTAAGTGGCGATGTTTCCTTTCAGCCCTTCCATTTTGCTCAGGGGTGTAAGGACAAGACTTATGGTGTAAAATTCCTTTGGAACCAAGATAGGTCTGAAAATCTTTACTAACATATTCACCCCCACCATCAGATTGGAAAGTCTTAATGGAAGTAGCAAACTGATTCTCAATGTAGGCAAGAAAATGAACAAAAGTAAGGAAACAATCAGATTTCTTCATTAATGGAAGTAACCAACAAAAGTTGGTACACTCATCAAGAAAAAGTACATAGTACCTATGACCATGCAAAGAGGAATAGGGAGTGTGACCCCAGACATCCGAGTGTATCACTTCAAAAGGGATTTGAGACATAACATGTGAAGATGGAAATGGTTGTTTACACATCTTGCTTTGTAAAAAAAAACTACACATATGTGGCAAACTAGGAGAAATGGGAATATGAGCTTTGGCTAACATAGAACTAGTAGTATCATGAGAAGGATGACCTAATCTATAGTGCCACAGAGTATGGCACACTTTGTGACCATGAAAAGCAGCCAGGCTAGGAAAAAGAGAAGGTGTCCTTGTTGGAAATGGATAAAGACCATTATGGCACTGTCCTTCATACAGAAGTCCCCCCTGCAGATCCTGGATTTGGAACCACAATGCATTATATAAAATCTGGCAATGATTATCAAGACAAAACCGATGAACCGATAACAGATTAGTGGCAAGATTAGGAACATGCAAGACCTCAGGTAGATGAAAGACTTGATGACTAGAGACAAGAGAGGAACTACCAACATTAGCAATCCTAAGTCCAGTACCATTACCTATAGTAACATTATCCGTGGAAGTGGAAGGAGTGATATTGGAGAGCAGCTGAAGATCGGATGTCATATGGTTTGTAGCACCACTGTCTGTCAGCCATATGTTGGGATCTGAGAATGAGCCACTAGCAGTTGCAGTAAGAGCTGTAAGTGCTGGAGATGGAGGCGTGCCTTGATATGAGAAATTGGTGCGATGTGGGCAATTAGGAGCTGTGTGACCAAACTGGAGACAAATTTGACATGATTCAATAGCTGGAGAAGATGCAGTAGTTGAAACTGATGGAGCCGTGGGTGAAGGTGACAAAACACCAGGGCTGGAGTTTGGAGAGACAAAATACTAAGGAGAAGAACCTGAGTTGCCCCTTGGATGCCATGGACCAGTGTTGTTGAAACCAGCATTGTTATTCCACAAACCAGATCCTTGGTTCCATTGACCATAGGAATTTCCAGACTGACGACCGTGATTCCACTGATTGGTAGAACCATTCCAGTTATGACCGTTATTACCACCATTATTACCATTATTCCAGTTAGGACCATTATTATTCCAAGCATTGCCTCGGCCACCATTATTCCATGATCTGCCCCGAGACCAAGAGCCACGACCACGATAATTCGGGCTTCGATTCCAGTTAGGTTGCCAATTTGGATTAGCACCTCCACGATCAACCAAACCAAAGTGAAAATTATCACCATGAGCAACAGGTGGTGATGAGGATACGGTGCCCTTCTGAGCAACCATAGCAGTCATGATCGGAGAATTAAAGGACTTAGCAGCAGCATCCAAATCACATTCTTCTTCGATCAGTAAATCACGCAGCTCTGGAAGAGTAACTCGAAATGGTCGAGCACGGATTTGAGATTTGAAGGGATTGTATTCCACAGGCAGGCCTTTGAGAATAAGCAAAATCATATCCTGATCGGAAATAGAATGACCAGCAGTTGACAATTGGTACTCTTTATCTTTGGTTTCTCGAGGTTCTTTTTCTTTTTTCTTATGAAAAAATGTTTCTTGGCACCTGCGGGGTTCTTTTTTGGAAAACAAAGAAGCACGGGCCTCGAAGATGGGATGTCCAAGTGAAGAATGCTGAGATGGATTGCTCTGATCATAAACAGAGCAAGACAGAGAGCTACAAAGGTAATGATGCTTCTAATGGTTTCTTGTCGTCTCCGTGTAATTCGAGTTTGTCAAATGAAGGGAGCTCCAAATCTAAGAAAGAGAGCTCTAGTGACAATTTAGAGTCTTTCTATAAAAATGTATCTCTATACATCGAGAATTGCCCATTATATGGACAGAATACAAGTTAATTAGGAAAGAACACAGGCTGATATTCAGCCCCTAAAAAACAGCTCACCTTCCACATATACATGTATCTAATTATAGCTAACCTACCACATATACATGTATCTAATTAATGAAAGAATCTGCTGGCATTTAAATCTGAAGAATCTGCTGGCATTTAAATCTGATTTCCTTTGACATCCCCCCTCAAATTGATGCTGGTAAATCGACAAGCATCAATTTGCTAACGAGGAAATGATGGCGCTGACGTGGCATGGATTTGGTGAAGATATCGGCAATCTGCAGAGTAGTGGAGACATGTGGAAGGGTGATAACCTGATGATCATAGGCTTCTCAGATGGAGTGACAGTCAACCTCGATGTGCTTGGTGCGTTCGTGATAGACGGGGTTGGCTGCAATTTGGATGGCACTTGTGTTGTCAGCATGCAGTGGAGTAGGATGAAGTGGACTGAACCCAAGCTCTGTGAGGAGACCACGCAGCCAAATGATCTCGGAGCACGCAGCAGACATGGCGCGATACTCTGCCTCAGTGGATGATTTGGAGACGTGGTCTTGCTTCTTGCATTTCCAAGAGATAAGGGCATCACCAACAAACATACACCAGCCAGTAGTAGATCTCCTGGTGTCTGGGCAACCAGCCCAATCAGCGTCACTATAGGCCTGAAGCTGAAGAGAAGACCCTGTAGGGAAGAACAAGCCACGACTAGGTGTGCCAAGAATATAGCGAATGATGCGGCGAACGGCAGAGAGATGGTGATGCCTCGGGGCTTGCATGAACTTGCTGACAGTGTGAACAGCATAAGAGATGTTTGGTCGGGTGATGGTTAGATAGATAAGACTACCAACCAGCTTCCGATAGGTAGTAGGATCCTCAAGAAGCTCCCCGTCGTCACGTCGATATTTCACATTAAGTTCCATGGGGGTGTCAACGGAAGTAGTGTTGGTGAGGCCGGCTAACTGAACCAGATCTTGACTGTACTTGTGCTAAAGCAAGAAGAGACCATGAGGTTGATGATGGACCTCTAAACCCAAGAAATAAGTGAGCGGACCAAGATCTTTCATGTGGAAAGTAGAATGCAACAAAGTCTGAACTGCAGAGATTGCCTCCAAGTCGGAGCCAGTGATGACAATATCATCCACATAAACAAGAAGAACAACGATACCCATGGATGTCCGTTGTAGAAAAAGAGAGGAGTCATACTGACTTTGAGTGAAAGAAAAACCAAGCAAAGTGGAGCGAAACTTTTCAAACCATACTCGCGGGGCCTGCTTCAAACCATACAAAGAACGTTTCAGTTTGCAAACATCATTAGGTGAGGAAGTAGGCATACCAGAGGGAAGTTTCAAGTAAACTTCTTCCTTGAGATCACCGTGGAGAAATGCGTTCTTGACATCCATTTGATGTAAGGGCCAGGATTGGGATGCAGCAAGGGCGAGTATGGTGCGGATAGTGGTCATTTTGGCAACTGGTGCGAAGGTCTCATCATAGTCGAGACCATATTCTTGTTTGTTGCCAAGTGCCACTAACCGAGCCTTATAACGATCTATGGACCCATTAGAACGAAGCTTGACAGAAAACACGAACTTACTGCCAAGGGGTTTCACGGAGGAGGGACATGGAACAACGTCCCAAGTTTGGTTTTCCTCAAGTGCGAGAAGCTCAGATTCAACCGCTGTCCGCCAACACTCATGCTTCATGGCCTGTGTATAAGACGAAGGAAGAGAAATAGAAGACAAGGTGGCAGGGAAGAGGGAAAGAGGAGAGGAACCAAACCTATCTGGTGGTCTACGAACCCGAGTACTCTGTCTGAGGGGGGGAGGTGCAGTTGCTGGAACAGGAGGTGTAGTTGCTGGAACAGGAGCAGCAGTCGGGGAAGGAGCTGGAGGGGGCTGGGGAGGTGCTGGAGGTTGATGGGAAGTTTTGGAGGAGCGTCGTTGATACACGAAGAGAGGCTGAGAAGGGACTGGAGCTGGAGAAGAGATATTTAAAACAGGAGCTGCAGAAGAGTTAGTAAACATAGGCAAAACAGAAAATGAAGGAGAAACGGGGTCGTGATTCGTGGGAAAAAAATACTGATTTTCTAGAAAGATTACATTTCTAGAAACTCGAATGCGTCGCAAATTTGGATCGTAGCAAAGAAAACCTTTATGGTGGACTGATTATCCTAGGAAAGCACACTGGATCGATTGAGCCATGAGTTTTGTGCGTTCATGTGCAGGAAGATGAACATAACAGACACAACCAAATATACGAAGGTTGGAATAAGATGGAGGGCGACCAAATAACTTGGTGAAAGGAGAGTTGTGGTGCAATGTGGGAGAAGGCAACCTGTTGATGAGATGGACATCAGTGGAGAGAGCTTCACACCAAAAACGAGAGGGCGCAGATGACTCTAACAGGAGAGTGCGAACAACATCAAGAAGGTGACGGTTCTTCCTTTCAGCCACCCCATTTTGTTGAGGTGTTGAAGGGCAAGACCGTTGAGAGATGATGCCATGAGTCTGTAGGAAGTCCTGAAACAAATGAGACATATACTCACCCCCATTGTCAGAACGAAGGATTTTGATATGGGCCGAAAATTGGGTCTGAATATATGCATGAAAAATCTTAAAAACAGAAAAGACTTCATCTTTAGAATGTAGAAAATATATCCATGTGAAACGGCTATAGTCGTCAATAAAAGTGACGAAGTATTTGTAATTAGCATGAGAAGTGACTGGTGCCATACCCCACACATCACTATGTATCAAATCAAAAGGTTGGACCACATGGGGTGTGTGAATAGGAAATGGCAGAGTCTTACTTTTGCCAAGTCTGCAAGAATTGCAATCAAATTGAACAGCACTAAGAGATGGTGATTCTTTATTCCCAAGAAAACCAGATTTCAGTAAATCATGAAGTACAGTAGAGTTTGGATGTCCGAGACGTTTATGCCACGCTCGGTAATCAACATGAGCAGAATTACAAGAGACAAAGGGTGAAAAAGAAAACAAAGGAAATTGAAGAGGAAAAAGACGTCCCACTTTAGGCCCCCTCGCGATCATCCTCCCTGACTGTTGATCCTGCACAACACAACCAGATTTAGAGAATTCCACTTTGCAATCATTATCAACCAACTGACCGACAGACACAAGATTGGTGGTAAGACCAGGAGATACAAAGACATCACTGAGAGAGGAAGAAACATCACCAGTGGCCGTGATAGGTAAATGATTGCCATCAGCAGTATGAATTTTGAGATTTCCAAAATATTTGTTTACATTGGTAAGAGAATCAGCATTGTTTGTCATATGATGGGAAGCCCCGGAATCAAAGTACCAAGGAGATGATGTAGAGAAGGGTTTACCTGAGAGTCCTAAAGCTGAAAATGCAGAAATGATCATTTGTTGAATCATGTCAGGGGTCACAGGTTGAACAGGAGCACTTTGAGTTAGCGGTACTGCAGTCACAGAACTACCAGCACTAGAAGAGCCAATGGAGACAGTATATGCGGTCTCTGATTTCTTGGGGGGTCGAGTAGGACATTCCTTGATGATATGGCCATCCTTTTTGCAGTAGTGGCAGAATTTTAGGGGACAATTTGCAGCATAATGACCAAATCCCTTGCAACAAAAACACTGAACAATGCTCATATCCCTGCCTCGTGGCTTACCTTGTGCTGCATAGGCCACAGGAACAGATGCAGACCGCCGTTGTTCCATGGTGGTTTGAGTGAGAAGGCGCTGTTCCTCGCGAAAGAGATTATTGAGGCATGTATCCAAGGAGGGGACAGATTCTCGGTTCATAAAATTGGATCTGGTGCCTTCAAATTCAGGTCTCAGTTTCATTAGAAATTGATCCCTTTGGGTAGTTTCATGGACAGATTGAACAGAACTAAGACCTTCGGATGGTAAGTCAGCATAAACTATATCAGTGTATTCACCCCAAAGATTAGTGAATCTAGAGTAAAAATCAGAGATAGAAAGGCTATCCTGTTGGAGAGCGGCCAATTCATGTTCAAGCTGGAACCAACGACCAGTGTTTCGTTGACTATAGATCTTCTTCAGGTAAGTCCACATCTGAGCTGCAGTTTGAGATGATCGAAGGTTCAAGATGATATTAGGTTCGACAGATCCTAAAATCCATGTCATAACTTGAGTGTCCTTGACTTCCCACTTGGCGTGCTGGTCTTTGTCTTTGTTTTTGTCAGGAGCTGGGTTACTTCCATCAACATGTCCCCACGCCTCCTTACCTTTGACGAAAATCCCGAAGTGAAACGCCCAAGCAGAGTAGTTCTTGCCATTGAAACGAATCAAAGAAACCTCAGACTTATCCGAAGACATGATGTCAAGAGAACTTGATCAAGAATAACCGAGACTAAGAGACTTGAGAGCAAGAGATAACTAAGAGTAAGAGACTTGGGAGCGAGAGATAATTCAGAGCTATAGCTCTGATACCATGACAATTTAGAGTCTTTCTGAAAAATCGTATCTCTATACATCGAGAATTGCCCATTATATGGACAGAATACAAGTTAATTAGGAAAGAACACAGGCTAATATTCAGCCCCTGAAAAACAGCTCACCTTCCACATATACATGTATCTAATTATAGCTAACCTACCACATATACATGTATCTAATTAATGAAAGAATCTTCT
>NC_047650.1:10361400-10380569 GCF_902201215.1 Prunus dulcis | reverse complement strand
CCCGATCATTGGTCTTAGGAGGGTTGCCTCCGCTAGAGTGGTGGTGGTTGCCATGTCTGCCACGCTTGTTATTGCCGAAGGAATGCTGGTAGCTATCCTTCCGCTTATGTTGTTGGTTGTCCTGGGCACCCGGGGCAGGGGTAGAATGCTGAGGTGGGGCTGGGGTGGGTGCTGAAACAGGTGGAGGATCGGCGAAAGTGTTGCGCGCCAGGTTGGCTGGGCCACGCTTGGAATTGAAGTATTCAGCCTTAGCATGGATCGCCGCCTGCTTCATTAGCTCTGTATATGTGTTCCAACTATTGCTATGAACCAGGTAGCGGAAGTTGGACTCGCGGAGGCCGCTCTTAAAAGCGCCGAAGGCAGCGCGATCGTCAGTGTCTGGGCAGCGGGAGTATTCATGGCTGAACCGAGCTGCATACTCCCGAAGGGGTTCGTCCTCAGCCTGCCGAAGCATATACAAGTCGTCGGCAGAGTATAGGCGATCAGTCTGGATCATAAAATGATCCAGGAACGTCTGCTTGAGACTATCAAAGGAGTTGATGGTGCGGGGGTGGAGCCTATAGAACCAATTCAGGGCCGCGCCGCTGAGGGTGGAAGGGAAGAGGAGGCACATGCCTTCATCGGTAAGGCCTTTGCATCCAAGGGCAGACTGGAAGGAGTGGATGTGGGTGAGAGGATCCTCCGTGCCAGTGTAGAAAGCGATGCGGAGTGGCTGGATATCTTTCTCCTGGTGGTAGTGGAGGATACGCTCGGTAAAGGGCCCTGGCCGTGGTTTCGCCCAGAGGGGTTGATGGCTGCGATGTTGCTCGCTTTCCAGGCGCCGGACCTTTTCGAAGAGAAGCCTCATAGCCGGGTCGGCATGAGGAAGAGTTTCAAGTGCCAAAGGCCCGGGGGCGGGATAGATAGGGGCTGGGGATTGTTCCCAATCTTCCAGCGTCTCAGTGTGGTGAGTTGGCCAGTTCTCTGAATTATAGAATTCCCAACTATCTGAGTCCCCGACACCTTCTCCGTTGGGCACGCGGACGGGGGCTGGCGAAGGGCCCAGGTGTGTCACCCGTGGGTCCTCGAGGTTGACAGGGATAGGGATCGGCCTTGGCTGACGGTCCGAGATGCGATCCCGGCAATCTTGGTAGATCCTGACTGGCTCATGGGGCCGGTCCTTCGGTGGGGGAACGCAAAGGGGTCGTGACTGGGGTTGCTCCGGATGAAGGTGGTCTTTACCCTTGCGGAGCCTAGATTGGGCCGGGGAGCTGTGGCTGGAATGTGCTGGCTGGTTCGGCTGAGTATGCCCAACGTTTTGGGTCAGGTCTTGTTGGGCATCCTGGGCACGAGTCCTCTCTTGGTTCCGCTTCAGAGCACGATAGTCATGCTCTAGCTCAGCATTCCGGCAATGAAGATGCTCATACTTCTCCGACATCTTAGTAATACTATCGCGGAGGCGCTCCACTTCTGCCTGGAGAGTGGCATCTCCCGGAGATTTCCTTCGGGAAGTACCCTCGCGGGGGGTATGGTGCTGGGTATCGCGGCTATCCTCGGTCGGCATAGCAGAATGTGGGGTGAAGAAGAGGTGACGGGGCCTGAGGGGTGAAGGAGCCAGCTGGGCTGATAGAGAAAGAGGGGATTCAAGTGTCGAATTCCCACAGACGGCACCAAACTGTTGATGCTCAAAATGGCCCGGCCAATATTGAGTCCAACTTAGTGATTAGATGTGCTAGGTCTTCAGCAGGGAAGAGGGCTGAGGCCCTTGGTGAAATGGGTTGGTGAGAGACCTGCAGAAGGTAAAAAGAGGAGAAGCAACCGTTAAGCTTCGGACACCGGTGTGGTGCCGGCTGAAGGCTCTCCGATGCCTAAGTCAGTTACGGGTAGTAATTCTGGCAGAGTAACAGTAAAGTAGGAGAATGGTTCTTGGTTTTACCTAGGTACTGTTCCCTATTTATAGGGAAGTGAAAGTGGGAGCTTTGCACAAAGTTCCAATGTGGGACTTTGTGCAAGCCGTTGTGGTGGCGACACGTGTTCTGGAGATTAGGTTTGGCAGCTGAGAGCTTCGGCAGGTGTCTGGCACCTCGGAAGTGTGTCTTCCTTCAGCATGGGAGAAGGCGTGGCTGCCTTGGTGCTAGTCGCTTTGATGCTGGGTCTGCTCGGTTCATTACGGTGTAAACACATACAAACGCCTTAACGGACTACAACGACAGTAAATAGATAACTGACATCGTCGTGACTCCAAACAATGTCGATCTTTACCAATCTATCGACGTTTTAATTGACTACGACAATGATAATTACATAATCAAAGGTGTCATCACGCAAAACAACGTCGCTTTTGACAACTACAAGCTGTCTTGAGGGACTACGACGGCGAGAATTACATATACAATGATGTGGTCATTTTGAACAACGTCAGTCTATACCACATGTTGGCGTCGTAGAGGAATACAACGGTGAGATATAGATAAAAGACGCCGTTGTACTAACCTACAACATCGTATTCCACTTAATTACCAATATGTTTTAATCCCATCTCGCTCTCTGAATTTGCTATCGCAACATGCGTCGAAAATGCAAGACTAAGCCTATGAGCACTTGCCACGTGTCATTTCCTATTAATATATTTTTTATTATATTTAATTCCTGATATTTAAAAAAAATTCAAAATATACATAAAAAAACTGCTATGCACTCATTGGCAGATTGTCTTCCCCCTAGAGCTTTGAAAATTTTAATTTTAGTTAAAAATTTAAAATGACAACTAAAACTCAAAACTGTTTCTAGATAAAGCACAATATTACTTATAGTTTCCTAATATAACCCTAAGGTTTGTGTGATCCATTGGTGGAAATAAATTCAATTATATGAAATCCTAATTTTTTTAGCCCTCTAATATCGAAGGCATTGTCTTAAGGAGTCCGTTGCATTTTTCGGTTTATTTTTCTCATACTTGTGTATTTTTTAAACAATTTTTGTAAAATAAAGAATTTAGGGTTTAGGGTATATAGAAAGGATGCCGGTTTCCTGTTCTTTTTTGGGTCAATTACGTCCTTGATCACATGCGTTCGAATCCCAGGAAAAGCAAAACCCACCTAATCATTTTGTTTTGTAAGACATCAGTGCCTTTTTGCTTGCGTCGTCAAACGTATTTACAACGCTGTATCCCATATAAGTACTGTCGTCTAAGGTGTTATCCTATTTGAAGTGGAATAAGACGACGCTATATATAAATAGTGTCGTAATAAAGCTGTACAACGGCGCTATGAATATAACTATCATCGTATAAGGGCATCCACATCTTAATATACCACGATGTTTGCCATAAATAAACGGTTGTTGAAAACGTTGGTTTACAATGTCGTTATTGTAGAATATAGCATAGGAGTTTTTGTACCTAACCACCGCAGTCTCGTCATTAATAGCGCTGTATAATATTATAGGAATCCACGTCGCGAATTTCATAATAAGCATCATATTAATTTAATATACCATGGCCTTAGAAATACATTTATGTCGTGTAAAATTGTACCTAACTACGTCGACTTCGGAGTACTCAAAGTTGTGTGATATTATAATCAACCACGGTGGTTTCTACATGTATCTCGTCGTATGAACCTCCATACTAGGGCAATTTTTATAAAATGTGTCGTCTTATGAAATGCTGCATTTCTATATTAACTTTTGCCTTACCTGACCTAAAATTTTATTTTTTCCCAACTCAAGAAAATATTTCACTCTCCTCTCAGTTTTCCAAACCAAAGCGGTGTCTCTGAATCTTGTCATCTTCCTATCCTCCTCTCATCCTCATCTTCGTCTCAGAATCTCCCAACACGAAAAGCAAACTTTCATTGCACGCCAAAGGTTACCATTTCTCACTTTCTTTTTTCCTTTTTTTTTTTTTTTTGGGTATGAAAATCATTTTTTGTATTTATTTTTTTGTCAAAATCATTTTACGTATTTTAAAGTTTGATAAAATATACAGACCAAGAACGAAAGTGTCTAGAAACACGAGTCTGTTTTCAAATACCATCGTCTTTCTTTATTTTGAATAATATTAGTACGACAATGTCTCTAACTCTCTCTACATTTGCATTTATTTGTGTAATCTTTGTTATAGGAAGCTTTTTGGTAGTGGTGGTAATGTGTTTATTTTTTATTTATGTATTTTACTCTTAATAAGACGACGGTGGTTTTTTATAAAAGTAAGGATAAGGAGAATCCAAACCAATATACTACGTTAGTGTTTTCCAATAATCGTTGTTTTTATTCTTTGAAAATCTAAAATATTTTCAATTGCAGGTTATATTTCTCTGTAACCATGATTTCTAAAGCCCAAAGTAAGGAGGCTAGTTTTTGAAAAAAAATAAAAATAAAAATCAAAGTAAGGAGCTTCAAGTTTCAAACGCTCAAAGTAAGGAGGTTAGTTTGAAAAAAAAAAAATCAAAGTAAATAGCTTTAAGTTTCAAAAGCTCAAATTAGGGAAGAGAAATCGGCTCAAACTGAGTCCTTGAAGAAGATAAGATTTGCTTCATCAGCTAAGAAAGAACCAAATAGTACAACTACATTTGATGAGGAGGCATAGTCAAGTCGATCGTGTAATAAACACAATAATCCATGTTATGAAGAGAAAAATCCAAAAAATAGAACTTCTTGTCGAGTACAATAAAAGAAGGAGACCACATGCCTCAACAGCTGTTGAGATGCAATCCTATATTGGGGTGTTAGCACGCACCAGAGTCCATCTTGTGGACAAGAAATGTACTGAATTGCCCAAGGATACAAAGCAGCAGATTTGGGAAGATGTTGAGATGGTATATGTTGTAGGGCAAGGGGGCAAGAAAGAAATGGAAGGATTTCAAGTATACATTAACCAGGCAGTATATTCTTCCGTTCAAAAATGATGAGGAGAAGTTAAAAGAATCCCCTAAACTATTAGAGAGATCCTAGTGTAATTAGGAGATTTACTTCCTAGTATATTAGGATTCTATTTCTTTCCTTTTTATATAGATATTATGTGATTAAGACTTTATCTTATTTCCTAGTATGACCCTACTAGGGTTTGTAACATTTTATTATAAATACCACCTTTTGGAGGATGAAATACAACCCGAAAATATTCTACCCATATTGTTTTGACTTGGCATCAGAGCCAACTTTCTGGTGACCTGTGTGTTGTGCCTACTCGTTTTTCTACTGTGTGCCCTAATTTCTTTTAGGGTTTTCTCTTGTGCCCTTGCTTGTGCTTTGTTTGTGGTATCTGCTTTGTGTTGTGTTTTCGCTGTGCCGTGTTTGTCGTATCTGCTTCGTGTTATGTTTCCGCTGCTATCATGGGTGATGCTTCCAAAGTTGTGGTGCGTTCTAGTACGTCTGAAACGAAGGAGGAATGTCTCTTGCGTAATTACTCTACCCCTATTACTTCTGACAAATTGGATGACTCCAATTATGTCTCTTGGTCTCTTGGTGCACGCATTACGATTACTGGTCGTCGTATGGCAAATTGGATCAATGGGAAGAAGCCTGCTCCGTCTCCAGACTCCGCTGCCTATGCCGAATAGGAAGAAGATAATTGCTTGATGCAGTCATGGCTTCTCAATTCCATGACTAAACTAGTTCGTGCCTTGTTTGAACATGGTGCTACTGCTTTTGATATATGGGAGGCCGCTCGAAAAGCCTATACTGTGACTCATAATAGTTCTCAGTTGTTTCAACTCCGATGGCAGTCCATACTTACATGTTAGAATGGTGAATCTGTGAAAGTGTTTTATGAAAAACTCCATGCTATATGGCAGGAGATTGATTGTCTGCGTCCAAATGAAGTTAGTTATTCTGCTGATGTGGCTCGTTGTCAAAAAGTAATTGAAGACGATCGAGTTTATGATTTTCTTGGAAGACTTGATCCACCATATGATGGTGTTCATAGCCGAATTCTTTCCCTCAATTCTGTCTCGCCTCCTCTAGAAGCTTATGCCATGAGCATGGTTACCCTGATTGGTTTGCTGACTACAAAGCTCGTATGTACGGTCTCAATGCCGCTTGCACTATGACCAAAGACAAGGCCAATCCCCAAGCCCTGTCTGCAAATTTGTGTTCTTCTGAGACTATGTCAGGTGTGGGCTCTAATACTTGGATAATTGGCACTAGTGCTTCTGATCATATGACTTGTGATATTAATCTGTTTGATGAGTTGTCTCGTACCCCTCGTGACTCCTATATTACTAGTGCTAATGGTTTACCTTTCCTTGTACCGGCGAAGGTACCATCCACCTCAACCCCTTTTTACCCTTGTCCTGTGCACTTTTGGTTCATAATATTCGTTGCAATTTATTATTTGTTGGTCGTTTGCTTGATACACTTAACGCGTCTACTACTTTCTATTCTACCCATTGATCTTTTCAGGATCTCAGGACTTACGAGATGATTGGGCATGATAAACGGATAAGGGGGTTATATTACTTAACGTTACCGGCTGTAGCAGTTCGTGATTGTGTTGATAATAAAGTTCAGAGTGGCAGTGTCAAAGAAAAACAACAACTTTGACTGTGGCATCGTCACTTGGGACATCCGTCGTTTGGTTATCTTAAGCAATTGTTTCCTTTGTTTTTTCGTTCTTGTGTTAAGTCTAGCTTCAAATGTGAAACTTGTATAATGGTTAAGAGCCACCGTACTATTCTTCCCTTAAGTAATAATAAAGCTGCATTGCCTTTTGAGTTAGTGCATTCGGATGTATGGGCCTTGCTCATGTGACTTCTAATGGTTTCCGTTGGTTTGTTACCTACTATTCTTCCCTTAAGTAATAATAAAGCTGCATTGCCTTTTGAGTTAGTGCATTCGGATGTATGGGCCTTGCTCGTGTGACTTCTAATGGTTTCCGTTGGTTTGTTACCTTTATTGATGACTGCACTCGCTTAACCTGGGTGTATTTGCTGAAGAGTGAACATGATGTTGCTTCTATTCTTCCGAAATTTTGTGCCATGATGTCTACTCAGTTTCATGTTTGAATCAAAGTGTTTTGGATTGATAACGGAGGTGAATATGTGAATAATACCTTAACCCATTTTTTCCGTAATCAAGGCATTATTCACCAAACTACCACTCCATTCACTCCTCAGCAGAATGATGTGTTTGAACGCAAGAATCGTCAGTTACTTGAAGTTGCCCACTCCCTTATGATAGACATTTCTGTTCCCCATTATCTTTGGGGCCATGGTGTTTTAGCCGCGGCCTATTTGATTAACCGTACTCCTAGTCAAGTTCTTGATTTCAAGACTCCACTTGATGTATTGTGTGCCCATACTTCTCTGGTCTCTGTCTCTAAGTTGCCTTCGAAGGTATTTGGGTGTGTTGCCTACGTTCATGTCTACTCCCATCAACGGAGTAAACTAGATCCATGTGCTCTCTGCTGTGTCTTCATTGGTTATTCTACTACTCAGAAAGGTTATAAATGCTATCGTCTTCCTACTCAGAAAGTGTATGTTACTTAGGACGTAACTTTCCATGAAGAGGTACCGTATTATGTTTCTCCCTCATCTCTAATTCAGGGGGAGAAGGGAAGTAAATTGGAGAGTCTCGGATTGCAGGATCTTGGACGTAAGGATGTTGGTGAGGATAGTACATATTGTGATATAGGAGAGAAAATAATTGGTCGCCCATCAGATAGTGACAGGACGCACAGGTCTAGAGCAGAAGATGATGCTCTAGTCTTCGACATGACTGGTCGCCAGGATGGTCACGACCAGGCTCCTGGGTATGATCCTGAAGTTGATGCTTTCGGCTACGAAGCGATCGTTCGCCAAGATGATGACGACCGGTCGCCTGGGTTAACTGATGATGTTCCTTGTGTTTCTTGTGAAGATGAGTTTGATACAAGACCCCCATCTACCCTGCCATTGCCCAAGTCAAATCATGATACTGAGTCAAGTGAGGTAATTTCTGATGAGCTGTCTGTGTCTACTTATCAATTACCGTCACGAACTACTCGTGGGAAACCCAAATTACAACATTCTCCTGATATACATGCCAAATCTAAATATCCTATTAGCCATTATGTGACAACTCATCGTTTATCTAAGTCATATGCATCATATTTGTGTCAATTATCTAGTGTATATGTGCTAACTAAGCTGCAAGATGCTCTATCTAACCCCAAATGAATGGATGCCTTGAACAAGAATAAGACATGAGATTTAGTTTCTTTGCCATGAGGGAAGAAAGCAGTTGGGTGCAGATGGGTGTTTACTTTGAAGCATAAGGTTGATGGTTCCATTGATCGTTACAAGGCTAGATTGGTAGCAAAATGGTGTACTCAGACCTATGGAGTAGATTATTTGGAGACCTTTGCTCCAGTGGCAAAGCTCAATACTGTGTTGTGATTTTATCCCTTACTGCTAACCACGATTGACCCTTATTATAGTTTGATGTCAAAAATACATTTCTACATGGTGACCTCCAGGAGGGGATTTACATGGATCTCCCTCCTGGTATTCCTGTGACCTCTAAGGAGGGTGTTGTATGTAAGTTGCGGAAGTCCTTGTATGGATTGAAGCAGTCTCAAAGAGTGTAGTTTGGAAGATTTGCTACATCTATGAAGAAATTTAGGTGTGTGCAAAGTAACTCAGATCACACTTTGTTTCTAAAGCATCACAAAGGTAAATTGACGGCTTTAATTATTTATGTTGATGATATGATTGTGATTGGAGATGATCAGGCAGAAATGCAAAGTCTTCATAAGTATCTGGCTTCAGAGTTTAAGATGAAATCATTGGGTGATTTAAAGTACTTTCTTGGGATTGAAGTTGCAAGGTGTAAACATGGTATCTTTCTGTCCCAAAGAAAGTATTTTTTGGATTTACTTGCAGAAACTGGAATGTTAGATTGTAAACCAATTGATACCCTTAGTGAGCAGAATCATAAGTTGAGGTTATATCTTGATCAAGTTCATACTGATAAAGTGCGTTATCAACGGCTTGAGTGGAAGTTGATTTATTTAGCTCATACCCGTCCTGACATTGCATATGCTGTGAGTATAGTGAGTCAGTTTATGCATTCTCCTAATGAAGATCATCTAGGGGCAGTGACACGTATTTTAAGGTATCTGAAAGTAACTCTTGGCAAGGGGTTGCTGATTTCTAAACACATACAAATGTGGAAGGGTATACAAATGCTGACTGGGCTGGTTCAGTCACTGATAGGCGTTCTATGTCTGGGTATTTCATGTTTGTCGGTGGTAACCTTGTTACTTGGAGAAGTAAGAAACAAAAAGTGGTGTCTCGGTCTAGTGCTGAGGCCGAGTATCATGGGATAGCTCAAGGCGTATGTGAGTTACTATGGTTGAGGAGATTATTGAGAGATCTTGGTTTTGGGCCACATAAACCCATGGATTTATATTGTGACAATAAGGCTGCAATTACAATTGCCCATAACTCGGTGTAACATGATCGTACGAAACATGTGGAGGTTGATCGAAATTTCATTAAAGAAAAGTTGGATGCGAAGATTGTTTCCTTCCCGTTCATTAGTTCTGAGTATCAGTTAGCCGATGTTCTTACGAAAGCTGTTTCTACCAGTATCTTCCTCAACTTGCTTGACAAGTTGGGCATGCGTGACATCTTTGCTCCAACATGAGGGGGAGTATTAGCGAGATCCTAGTGTAATTAGGAGATTTACTTCCTAGTATATTAAGATTCTATTTATTTCCTTTTTGTATAGATATTATGTAATTAGGACTTTATCTTTTTTCCTAGTATAACCCTACTAGGGTTTGTAAGCTTGTATTATAAATACCTCATTTTGGAGAATGAAATACAACCCAAAAATATTGTTTGACTTAAACTATATCCATTCATAGAGAAGTCATATTGGGATGCCTTTTCAAAGTTATCCGAAGAATTTGTGGTTGTGCATACTGAATAATCACAGAGGAAGGAGAAATGCGAGTACAATCATCGGTTTTCTCGTAAAGGGTACATTGGTTTGGAGGACCAATTGGAGGAAAACATGCCTGGGGAAGAAATAGATCGATCTCTATTATGGAGGAAAGCTAGAGAAGACAAACATGGTAACATCCTTGATCCAAAGGAAGAAAAGAAAGCAAGATTAATTGTACGCCTAAATTCACTCACTCTGCTTTAAATTTGTATTGAGAATTGAGTGTGAGCCATTTACCAGAAGGATGCCAAATGTTGGCACATTTGATGAACTAGCTGGTACGTTTGGGAGTGAAAATATATGGATTGAATGATGGTTGTAATGTATGACATTAGTTATGCCCTAAATGGCTTTGTATGACATTAATTTTGTAATAAATTGTAATGTATGACATTATTTTTTTTACTTTCACTATGCAGGTTTTGGGCACAACACTTTCAGTATTAAAAATATTGGGTTCAAGATATAAAATACGACGGTCTAGTTAACAAATTGCAATAACAGACATCTAAATGATACACAACGTCCTTTTTTAACAAACGTCGTGGAATGGACGATGGTAAACAACTGTACCTAAATAAAAACCGCCATTTGAAATAAAAAAAACATGTCAATTAAATAAAAACGTCGAATGGACGATGGTAAACAACTGTACCTAAATAAAAACCGCCATTTGAAATAAAAAAACATGTCAATTAAATAAAATCGAATTCCAATTACCGACGCTGAATGAAAAATAACGTCTTTTTTATTATCAGACCACGACCGTAATGTAGGTATTGACATCTAAAGGTTAACACACATGACTGTCATTTAGTTGAAAGCATCGTACATAATAATCAAACAACGACGGTCATATGCAGCCGTTATTACTGTATATTCACGACGAAGTTCTCCACACAAGCGACAGTTCAAATATAAACATGCAATGGTAAAGGGTACAAAACGACGTATTTAACGACTTCACTATGACCTTCCATATGTATATGTATGTGTGTGTGTGTGTGTGTGTGTGTATATATATACCGTCTTCTATCAGAACCACAAAAGGCATTTCAGTTTAAATATCTTTTGTGAAAGTTCTTCTAAACATCTGTAAGTTGATACCTGTCATCATCTAACAAACATACACATGATGATATTGGTGTTATCAACGCCGTATTCACGACGAAGTTGTTTGTAGAAGTGATATTTCAAATATAATAACACGTCGATAAAGGGTACAAAACAATGTATTTAAGGACTTCACTACAACCTTCCATATATATATTTATAGTCGTCTATCAGAAGCACAAAAGGCATTTCAGTTTAAATATTTGTCGTGAAAGTTCTTTTGAACATCGGTAAGTTGATACCTGCCGTCGTCTAACAAACATACACATGACGATACCGGTGTTACTAGAGCCGTATTTGCTACGGAGTTGTTCATAGATGCGACATTTCAAATATAATAATACTTCGGTAAAGGGTACAAACGACGTATTTAATGAATTCACTACGACCTTGCATATACATTTACCGTCATCTATCAGAATTACAAAATGCATTTCAGTTTAAAGATCCATCGTGAAAGTTCTTCTGAACGTCAGTAAGCTGATCCCTGACGTAGTCTAACAAAATACACACGACGATATCGGTGTTATCAATGCCATATAGAGGGAGGAACCACGTCTATATTTATATAATTCGCGTTGTGGTAAGTTAAAGTAACAACGATAGCCATGTAAATACTAGGGTTGTAGTAGATCGTAATATCGTTCTTCCCATATTTACAGCCGTTACTACTACATTTACACGTTGTTCCATACCATAAGCGCTGTGGAATCTTGATTAACCATGGCAGTTTATTTTCAAGTACTGTCGTGACAGTGATTCTACACGACGATAAGTTAATAGTTTTTGTCATTGTTACTCTACGTTACGGCAGGAGGTTGATAAATTGTATCATGTTATCTCATTCAGACTACGCGAAGTTTCTAAAAGCGTTGTCTATGCTTATCGAAATTTGCGTTTTTTGCTGTTTTTATATTAATTAGACGTCGGTTTTTAGTTGAAGATGACGTGGTATGTTGTAACAACGGCGGTAATTTACCGTCGTGGTTTTAGATGACAATCGATTTCACGAAGGTTTAAAAACCATCTACATGACGATGGATTCTCATTGTTATCTACACTCCGGTCATCATGCCAGCAACGTAAGGCACACCGCTGGGCAGAATCCATCTATCACCGAAGATGAACTTGCCAGCCGTGAAATCGGCGGCTTGCTCAGGTGTAAGCTTTTTCATCCCGCTCCACGTAACCCTCTTGCTCAGCTCTGCACCAACTCCCCTGTTTCCGAACTCACCGAACCAGCATGTGTTGTGATTTGTGGTACCGGTCCAATCCATCCACCCTTCGGGAGCGATGACGTCATCGATCTGGGATTGCATGACAATGGCCCTAGCCAAGCTCTTCCATGGCCTGCCCAAGTAGGCCTTGTTGAGTTCCTTGTCGTAGCCACGCTCGCCGGAGATGGTGCAGTTTTGGAGGATGAGAGCTGAGGGTGAGCGCATGTCGAGTCTACCGTGGGCTGTCACCATGCAGGCCTGGTTCTCCAATGGCTTCCTGACGATCATCTTGCAGTTTTGGAAGACGGCGGCTGCGTCCCCAAAGATGAAGTCGATTGTTCCACTGATGGTGCAGTCGCGGTAGAATTGCCTGTGGGTTTGGGTGTAGAGGGTGTCTTGGTACCCGTCCATGTTGCAGTTGTAGAAAATGGACAAGTCTGACTGCACACGCAGAGCCACGGCTTGGTGTCCGATGGCTCCGGCTGTGTTCTCGAATCCGACGTCCTTGGCAATGAAGTAGTCTCCAACAACAGCTGCAAAACATAATAATGTACATAATGAGTGAGACTAGGCATAGTTCTAAAATCCTAACAATATAACATGCATATGTCAAAACGTTGTACTTACCAACTGTGGCAGTCTGGTACGTTTGGGTACCATCGGCGTAGTTCTTCCTACCGGTGACAACGGTCTTGGTAGGGCCATCTCCGATAAGCATGACATTGGTCATGTGCTTATTGAAAAAGACATGCTCGTCGTACACACCCTCCTTGACATAAATCACGAAGACCTTCACCTCGTTGTTCTTTGGGATGTCCTTCAAGGCTTCGTTAATAGTCTTGTATTTGCCATCTCCCTTCTTGGACACCACCACATCGGGTTTTAGCGTCAGAGGAGTGGCGGTGGCGAGGTCGAGCCTTCGGTGGTCGATCCAAGCAGGGATGATCTTAGCCCTCTGGAACCTCTTCTCATCAGTGGCCGTGGCAGCGGCTTGGAGGAGGCGGCGCCCGGTCTTGATGTTCAGAGCCTTGAACAACGTGGACACTTCGCTTACCATGGCAAGGCCGTTGCTGGTGAGCTCCTGAGATGTCTTCAAGAACTGCCTCATCTTCTCTCCAGCGTCACCGGTGGTGTTCTCAAACCCATCCAGGCAAGTTTGCTCGTACGTCATGGCGGCGCTGAGCCAGACCTTGAGATCCTCCACGTAGGCATCGAGCTTGGTGAAGTCAAAGGGACCCAGCTTATCGAACGAGTCACCCAAATCGTCGATGGCATACTCTAAGAGCTCCTTGCAGTTCTGCAAGGCCTGGTTTGCTCTGGGGTCCTTGGCAAGCTCCTTCAAGGTCGTCGAGTTCTTGATGACCTCGCGGAGCTGGTTGATGGCGACCTGGAACCCTGCCTTGACCAGCTCTTTTGGGTCGGTGACGTTGCTGGCCACCTTGGACAGGTTGTCCTCGCAGGTCTTTTTGTAGTCCGTGGGCTGGCAGATCGACTGGATCGCCTTTGTCGACGTGGATGTTTGCTCACCGCCGGATTTGCCTTTGTGCCGTGACACGGTGACCCCAACAGTTACAGCAACTACCATAGCCACCAGAATCAGAGCGGAGACGCCGATGATGGCCATCTTTTTCTTATTCTGTACTTCTCCTCCGCTCATTTTGAATAATATATTTAATAACTAATTTATAGATATTTTTTAAGAAGGATTCTGGTGGCGAAAAAGAAAATAAGAAGGGTTAAACAAAAGGATTTTTGTTACGGGAACTTCTTATTTCTTTTTCAGGTGAGTTGCTGCAGAGCTGTTGGGGTCACTTTATTTGGGGCACTGGATAATACTTATTGGTGCCCTTGCTGCTTTCAAAGTGTTGGGTTATGGAGGTATTTATATGGGAGGGGAGCTCAGAATGACAGTTATTTCTGTTAGGGATTGTGAGATGGGGAGATCATTGTTCACGAGTCACAACAAAATTAGGCGTCGTTGTGTTTTTTGTCCAAATTTGGGAAGCATTACAAATGGTTGGTAATTCTTATTACTGGCTCCCTTCAATCGTGGATGACCAGTGCATGGCTAGAATGTTTATGTTTACCCAGCTTAGCTAGTCAAGGTCATCAACTTTCTGATCCATTCGATTTTTATTTGTTCACTTGGGTTACTTGGAAGTATAGGCCACCACAACCGTTGTGTCAATGTATATTACATTTATCTTTTTCCCATATATATACCTTTGTTTGAGCCCAACGTACTGCCTATAGGGGATGGGAAAATCAACCCGAAAATTGGCCAAACTAACGAAAAAACGAAATTTATAAATAGAAAGGAATTTATAAATGATAAAATATAAAATGATGAAAATTAATGTGGTAGAATTTGTAAAGTTTCTTGTTTGGCTAACGAATTTAAACACATAATTTAACGTTTATTTGTAAAGTTCTATTTTTTTAAAACTCAATCTCTACTTTTGGAATTTTAGAAATGAGTACTATTTAGATAGAATTTAAAGTTGGGATTTATGACTTCCAAATTCCATATTTTTTCTCATGCGGAATTTATAAATTTCATTGTTTTGTTATCCAAACACGGTTTATGTCAATTAGAGCATCTCAAATAGTCTCTTCAAATTGTGGTTTGTTGACCTATGTGACAATTTGAAGAGTAAAATTTGCTACTTTACTATTTTGTACCTCCAACAGCCTCTTCAATATAATTAATTCAATGTTTGACTTTTTTCTTCTTCTTTTTAATCAAAAACTAATATTTAATTTGATTTAACAATATCATATCAATATTTAAATAATAATACATCATTTTCACTAGTTTTGTTGTTCCAAAGCTTTATTAATAAATATGTTATGTAGAGTCAATGAGGAGTCCCAGTTTGGTGAGTGGGTTTGACAAGGTTGTTGGAGAAGGTTTGCTGATGTGACTCACCTATTTTTGTGTCCCAAAGCCTTTGAAAAGGATGCTTGAGATGCTCTTAGAAATTATAACTTCTGTCAAAATCCAAAGTTTATTTCCCTCATCCAAACACACCGTAAACCACCAAAGCGAGAATGCTTCTTGTTTTGATAATGCATAATGAATGTATTTAATAGGTTTCATCCAGCTATTTATTTATTTATTTTTAAATGAATAACATAAAAGTGTTACTGTTAAAAACCTCAACACATCTCTTCTCTTGAGTAGTATCCACTCCATCTCTCTCAATTTTTTTTATTTCCTCATTCTTAGTCTCTTCACTCCATCTTCTCGTCCTCCTCTATGCATCTATCCCACTTTTTCTCTGTGTTGTACTATTCGATGAACTCCACATTTTCTTTCATGGTTTTTGTGTTGTACTATTTAGAGCTTCAATGGGCCGGAATATTGAAGTTGTAAATTTAAGTCTCGTCGGAAAATGTAAAAAAAAAAAAAAAAAACATAGATATACATTAATTTTTACATCTCCATTTGTAAGTCCCACTGACACAAATACGCATGAAAAAAGCTGATGAAGTAAACAAAATAGAGAAAGGGAAGTTTTTTAGGTTTTTGGAACTCAAATGGGTTCTGATAGGCTATAAATAGGCCTCATCATTAGGCCCGCGGGCTCATGGGCCAATGGAGGGCCGCTCGGCCCATCGAAAAAAAGCCCGGCCCTGCCCATTATGGGCTTTGAGATGGTCCAGCCCGCCTTGGGCTGAGCTAGGCTTGGGCTTGGGTGTTTGAAGCTCGGCCCAGCCCGATTAAGCCCAAGAAAGCCCGGCCCAGCCAGCCCACAAAAGCCCGGCCCGTTAGGCCCGCATACATATATAATTATGTATAAATATGAGTTTAGGTTTAGGATTATATCACTTAAATCACATGTATAATTTGTTTCATTTCATTTACTTATCTTTACTCATTCCTAGTTTATAATTGGGTGATTAGCACATTAATTTGTGTCAATTATTAATTCAACAAATATATATATATATATATATATAAGATGAACAACATATCACATCGCCAAATATAATCATATCACGAAACATAATCGTACCACCAGATATAATCATGCTTTTCTTGAACACATCACCAAATATTTGCATATTTATTCATACCATCCTTTAAAAAACTATTTTTTGATACTTATTATTTTTAAAAATTATTTCTTAAAATGTATTACGATCTAATTATGTAATAACCTCAAAAATAATACTTGGTTTTATTATTTTTGTGGAAAATCTTATAAGTTGTGTGACTTTATTGGGTATTTTATGAATTTGGTTTGATGTAAAAATATTGGAATTAAGTGAGTTTAATCTGAAATTTGGACTAAAATGCCCTTATGATTAAGTTTATGATTTTTTTTGAATGAAGTAGGGCCCGTTTAGGCCAGGCCTGGCCCGATGGGCTTTCTCAAGCCTGGCTAATAGGCTGGACTTGGGCTTTGAATTTTATAAAAAAACTTGGCCCGGCCCGGCCCGATATTTTCTCTCTTCTCTTTAAAGCCCGGCCCAACCCAGCCCAGCCCAGGCCCATTAAATTTGGGGCGGACTAGCCCGGCTTGGCCCATTGACGAGCCCTAGCTGTAAATGTGGATGCGAATTAATTGTTCAAATTTTCATCCCAAATGCTGCATGAAAAAACATTCCTAACTACAATAGTGAGCAGTGGGTGGCTCCATCTCTAACTCCTTTGGGAGCAAGTTCCTCACACCAAAAAAAAAAAAAAAAAACAAAAAATGGTCAAATTTATTACTGCTTTTAGACAAGCACCCATTTAGATTCCTTCTTACTCAGTCAAGTTGTGCTCTCTCTCCTCCCTGGGCCAAAACCATGCTCAGCACGGGGCAAAGTAAAGTTTCCCTAGCATGGGAAGTGTACGTGTCGAGTTCTTATTGGCAATTTGAGATTCTACACGTGTTGAGTGTGGAAAGTTGTGAATAGATAGAGAATGCGATAGAATTTGTAAGAAATGTGCAGCATTTATATTGTCACACCCCGGACCGGCTCCGCCGTAGCAGGATATTGTCCGCTTTGGGCCTGGCTACATTCTCACCAGCCCGCACGGTTTTGTTTCTGGGAGCTCACGAAGCAACTTCCCAGGGTGGTCACCCATCCCGGGATTGCTCCAGCCTCCAACTCGCTTAACTTCGGAGTTCCTACGAACCCGAAGCCAGTGAGCTCCCAAAAGGCCTCCTCTAAGTTCAGAGTGGCGCAGCGGACTGGCCCAACTCCACCTAGCAAGATATTGTCCGCTCTGGGCTGGGCCGACGCCCCCCTCACGGATTTGTTCCTGGGAGCTCACAGAGCAACTTCCCAGGGTGGTCACCCATCCTGGGATTGCTCTAGCCTCCAACTCACTTAACTTTGGAGTTCCTACGAACCCGAAGCCAGTGAGCTCCCAAGAGGCCTCCTACTAGATGGATGCGAGGTGTGCCATATAAGGCACATCACCCCCTCTCCGTTTGGTCGATGTGGGATCTCACAATCCACCCCCCTTAAGGGATCCGACGTCCTCGTCGGCACACTCGCACCACACGGCAGAGTGGCTCTGATACCAAGCTGACAGGACCCACCCCGGAATTTCCCCGTAGACCGGAGCGGACCCCGTCTTTGTTCCGACATTACCCCGATGCCGGGCCCACTTACTAGAAACCGAGACTCTTTACCAAAATTTTGGCAGAGTCCCCCCTATAAATTTAAGAAACCCAACAGATTTCAACCTGCAACAAAATACACAACAAACCCAACCAGCAGCATGCTTTAAAACGAACAAACAATTTACAATGAAATGGCCTCAGGCCTCACAAATCAAACCCTGACAGGGCGATAACAGAGCATGTCTAAGAACTTCACTTTCAACAAAACAGAGTTCAAAGGAAATAACATGAAGAAAGAGTCCTACGAAGGCTCAAGGCTCGGAAGCGCATGATCCGGCTGTGCTGCGGAGCTTAGTCAACTACTGGCTGGGGGCGCAAAACAGAAAATTGTGAGTGGACAAAAATCAATTCAGTTCAGTGTAAACCAACATAGTATAACCCCACCGATACACGGTGTTCCTCCAACCAATCCATTCCCAAGATGACATCAAGGTCAACCCAGTTCAATTGGATCAAATCGACTTCCAACACTGCAACAACCACTTGGACACTACAATCCCTAATAATCATGTCCGCAAACAGGACATTCCCCCGTAGGTAAATAAATAAAATGCTAAAGCTTCTTGCCATGGGTGTCGGTCTCACACTGGCCTATGGTACGAAATTAGATGTAATGAAGGAATGTGTATCCCTGGGATCTATTAAGACACGTGCAAAGTAACCAAAAATTAAGGATCATACCGGTGATCAAGTCGGGTGTGGCCTGGGCCTCCTGCTGGGTCATCGAGAACACAGGGGCATGCGTAGTAGAGCGTCCAGACGGGCCTCTCTGGCTCCTACCACTCCTACCCCGAAAAATGGACTGCACCCCACTGCTTGATGACGAACCCGCTGCAGATGATGACGCACCACTCTCTGTCTGACCCTGTCCTATATTGCCTTGCCCTCGTTGGGCCCAAGTCTCCTTTCCAGTAGTACCACCAACAGTAAGGAGTGGGCACTCACTCCTATAGTGCCCTGTCTGCCCGCAATGATAACATGACACTCCACTCCTCCGGCTAGGGCCACTGGTCTGCCCACGTTGTGGGCAGTCCCTCCTGAGATGTCCTGTCTGCCCACAACCGTGACAGGTTGCATTATACTGTTGCGAAAAATCCTTGGCTGTACTGGTCACCGACTGCTGTCCCGACTGCTGGCTCCAAGCTGGTCGTGAGCCAGACCTCCCACCGCCTGAACTGGAACCACGTCCTCCCGACCATTCACTACCAGCAGAATTAGAGCTGGATCCACCCCTCTTTGATGGACCCTGACTTGGCTCACCAAAACCTGAGGAGTCCCTGCGGCGCCTACCAATGCCCGCTCCCAA
>NC_047650.1:10324068-10361300 GCF_902201215.1 Prunus dulcis | reverse complement strand
CTCTGTCGCTCTCTTGACCTTGTGAAACTGTCGACACTCAGATGATTTCGTGAGTGACACTGATTCTCATTTCTAAAGTTCTTCAAGGGAAAACGGCGTCGTTTCGTTAAGCTTTTGCACCTCAAACCCTTAGGTCCTGTTTGGTTCACGGAATAGATTTAAAAGGAAATCATTTTCCAATGAATGGGAATGAAAGATTCCTTTCTCAAGTTTAGTAATGTCGGAAAAGTAACCGGGAGATTTCACTTTGTTTCATTTCCCATGTTTGTTTTGAGTAAGAATGAAAAACAAAAGTTTGTATAAATTTCCAATTATACACATATTAAATCAAATAAAAAAGACGCATTTAATGATACGTTGTAATTATAAATTATTCATAAGGACAAAATAGTCATGAAAATTATGCATTGAATGTTGACTCATTTTCCCAAACTTTCCCATTATGAGGGAAAACACTCAAATTAAGAGGAGGGCTTCACTTTCCCCCATACTTTCTCATGTGCCAGACAACCATTTTCCATGCATGGACCTACCAAACAAGGGAAAACAGTTGAATTCCCATTTCCCAAGCCTCCTTTCCCATAAACCAAACGGAGCCTTAAGGGCTAACGACAAAAGACCTCTGATGGTTTGGGGTTATTCTCAATATAGATCATAAGGTTTCAATTTCATTAATTTACGTCCCAATTTTTTCAAATCTGACAAATTTAAGGGGGGTGTATTCAATTAGGATTATAAAGCGTTTAAAAAGATTTTAAAAATCTGGGTGTATTCAATTTGGATTTATACAAACTTCATGGGAACTCCGAAAGTTAAGTGAGTTAGGGCTAGAGCAATCCCAGGATGGGTGACCCACTGGGAAGTTGCTCGTGAGTTCCCAAAAACAAAACCGTGAGGGCAGAGAGGGGGGCCCAAAGCGGACAATATCGTACTACGGAGGAGCCGATCCCGGGATGTGACACTGGGTGTATTCAATTCGGACTTATATGAACTTTTAAAAAGCCCATTCAAATATGGGTGTATTCAATTAGGAAGAGTTATAAATAACAAAGACCAAAATAAATCCAACCTCCCTCCCAAGTATTTCATCAGACGTTTTTCTGTTGCCCTAGCTTTTCTCTCTGCAAAGACGAATAGCTTCCTTCATCCATCTGTGGAGGTATGCTCCCTATTTTTTCTTTGATCAATACCTTGTTGGGTTTTCTTTTTCCATGATTTTTTCTTCACCGTGTTTTTCTTGTTATTAGGTTTATGCTTGTTACTAGGGTTTATGCTTGTTTACTAGGGTTTATGCTTGTTTACTATTTTTTCTTTTGAAATATCTACATACGACTAGATAGAGATTTGAAATAATTGACAACCTTTCTATAATCGAACAAAAAACTGAGACAAATATAAATGAACATTAAAAAAACGAAAATCCAAAAATTTCAACTTTTAAATGCTGTTTTGGAAGCCTAAACGACCTCAAAAGCCCAAAATCTACCATATTGCATAGCAAAGCAATGACTTTGACTCGTGGCATCATTCCCTTTTCAGAAAGGTATCATACACCCCAATCGGAGTTCAGACGCCAAATCTGTAAATTCCTACTGTGTCCTTTTTTCATTCAACATAAGATGTGTCATGTTTAATCTATGGTTGATGATGTACATTTTTTGTATATTTTTTATGCTCTATTTTGTGATTGACATGATAAAATTCATAGCTGCACTCAAATGGAGTCTGAAAATACACAACGAGTAAATGGAAAAGGGAAGATTATAATGCTTGGACTGTGGAAGAGAGTAGAATATTGTTGCAACTCATGGTTGATGCTGCAAGCCGTAGATGGCATGGTGCTAATGGAATGCTCAGCACGGCAACTATAGAAACCAAAATACTCCCCAAGATTAATGAAAAACTTAGGTGTCACAAAACCTATTCTCAATACCAGAGTCGGCTGAAGTACTTTAAAAGAGAAAACCAAAAATATTCACAGCTTCTCCGTCACAGCTCTGGGTTTGGGTGGGATCCAACCACAAAGAAATTCACTACTCCTAAAGAAGTTTGGAAAGACTGCTTTAAGGTTAGGTTATTAAATTTTCTTTAAATAATTCCGTTTGGTAACTTGAATACATAATCTGTTAAATAATTATTTTTTAATTATTGTTTTTGTTATAGTCCCACCCAAAAGACACAAGTATTCAAACAAAAACTTGTGAGGACTATGAGGATCTGCAAATTGTAATTGGGAATGCAACTGCTATTGGAAGAAACTCATTAGGATTGGGTGATGATATTGATGCAAGAACTTTTAGGGCGGAAGATAGACATGTTGGAATAGAGGACTTTGTCTTTGATGATGAAAGTCAGGCTTTTATACCAAATCATAATGAACCACCACACCAAGATCCATCACTCGGACATTCTTCTTCATCCTTCCTCTTTCATGCCACTAATTGTGAAGGTCCCTCAGAAAGCTCAAGCCAGAGAAAACGAAATAGAACATATTTGGAAGGGAATGCTATCTCAAATGAGACCACCCAGCAAGCCATTAGAAGAATTAGCCTTAGCATTGATTCAATTGCCACTGACTTCCGGGGAGTCCATAACCTATTGGCAAAAAGGGAAAAAGAAAGAGAGCAGCAAAGTTATATGTGGGATGCCATTAAGGAGACCCCAAATTTGGATGAACGTGCTCGTTACAAAGCGCTCTCTTTGTTGAATACTAACACAAAAAAGGATGCATTTTTGAAAATGTCTCATGAGGAACGCTCAAATTGGATATCCTACAATTTGGAATGAGTGGGTTTTTTGAGAGTTTTTGAGAACGACTAGTTTGTTTGGAATGTTTGGTTTTTGGTATCGTTTTTAGGATGATATTTGGACTATTTGTTTTGTTTATCAAACATTGTTGTTTATGTTTAAATACTATATTGGTTATTAAATAGTTGATGATGAATTCATCAACTTGTTTTGCTTTTATGAAGTATGTTTGTTTGTGCTAAAACTAAACAGATAGAAGTAGAGCTAACTTACAGGTGGAGTGGGGAGTTTGGACCTGAGGAGCCTTCGGTCCGTAGCGCCCTTCCTTAAGGCGTAGTGCTGGATTCGGCCCGGAGAAAGAAACGGCAGGTGAGGTCTGGGACATCAGTGTGGCGCCGGCCAAAGACCCTTCGATGCCAAAGTTAGTGACTAAGAGCAGTTCTTTTGACACAGTGAAAGCACAAGTCAAGTAAACAGTCTTACCTCTTGGCTGGGCCAAGGGGCTCTATTTATAGAGAGCATTTGTGATGCTCTTAGTACTTAATTTCGATGTGGGACTCGTGGGAGTGTCTTCAGCGGTTGACACATGCCCTGGCAGGTTCTAGAGGGAGTTTCGAGGTTATCTGTCAGAACCGACCGGATGTGCTGACTTGGTGCTAGGCATCATATGCTGAAGGTTGGTGTGGGTGTGTCGATCGATGGCACTTACCGACTTGACGACCACGTATGACTCGGTAGAATATGCCGATTGACCCTTCGGCATGGGTCACTGAGCTGGTCTCAGCTTTGTTTACATTCCACGTGTCATGTCGTGAGTCGGGGGGAGGGGGTCAGATATGGTACAAACACTGTTTGTAATCTGTTTATTAATTATGTTTGTGACTTTATTATTAATTATGTTTGTAATTTGTTTATTAATTCTGGTTGTGACTTAATTATTAATTATGTTTGTAATTTTTTTTTATCATTTTGTTTAGGCGGTATCAATATATATATATATATAAATAATGGAGGTAGAAGAAATTGAGGAGGATGAAGAAATTTATGAAACAATTTGGAATTTATTAATGGCGATTCAAGCAGTAGCTCATGCATTGAATGAGATTATGATGCATAGTGAAGAAATTGAACGTCCATTAACTCGGCGACCAATTACTATGAAGGGATGTATTATATACATCATGTATTCAATGACGATCCAGAGCATTTCCGAGAAAGGTATAGAATGTATGAATTTGCTTTTCGTTAAACATAATTTTATTTCATATTGTTAAAGGAAAATATGTTATGAATTTGGTTTTTTATTTCATCTTTTTTATATACATCAATGTTACTATATACGTTGACAACATTGAAAGTACTGCGCAAATAGGTACTGTGCATACGAAAAGTACTGTGCATATTTGACACATCATTCATGGTCAAATAGGTACTGTGCATACAAAAAGTACTGTGCATTGACACAGCATTCTTGGATTATTCTTTTCATTTTGAACTGTGCATATGTTCTTCCATTGCAAACAAGTACTTTTGGTTTTTGCTTTGGGTAACAAAAACAAATTTGATTGAAAAAATTCAAGTTTCTTTCTTTAAATGACAAGGATGGGGATAAAATGAAATATACTGTCTACATAAGTCTGGAATAAAAGCCTATCAAGTTGTATGAAAGCTTAAGAAAGTTTATTAAAAAAATTATACAGAAGTCTTCTGAAAGTCTATCAAGTTCTATATTAATTATAAAGTTCCATCAAGTTCTATGAAAGCTGGCACTTAAACAAAATCTTTTTGAACGCTCTAGAATCCTAATAGAATACACCCTCCTAAGCTATTAAATTGATCGTTTGGTTAGACGTTAACTGATGATGTGTCAACTGTGGGACCTACTTACTAACCAATCCAAAATATATATATATATATATATATATATAAAATTAGAAGAAAAAAACCTTTAAAAAACCTAGCCTCCTCCATGCCAAGCACCCCCTATTCCCCACCCCATCTCGCCGACTCCTACTTCCCAACCTCGGTCTCCCACCCTCTCTCCCTCCATCTCATCTCCGTCTCTCAGACCCTTTGTGACACCGTTTCGCTATCCCAGAAATGCCAAACCCCCAATCTCTCCGTCGGCAAGCTCAGCACTCAACGTTGATTCAATCCTCACTCGCCTCCACTACCACGTCGCCAAGATTTTGATCAAGAGTGGCATCCCCCTCGACGCCTAGGTTTGCTTAGTAATTAGCAAACCAATGGCCAATCATGGTAATTATTAGGGGTGGGTACTCAAACAGGCGAACCGAAAATTCGAGCCGAACCGTACCGAACCAAACCCGAAAAAAACTGAGTTGATTAAAAAGTCAACAACCGGTCAAAAATCGAATCGAACCGGTTTCGGATCTAGTTCCATGTCTTCAAAAATCGGACCGGGCCGAACCGAACCAGTCAAATTAAAAAAAATAAATTCAATATATATTTATATTTAATGCTATATTTTTAATTTCACTAAAAAAAAAAAACTAATATTTATCCAAGTTCAATTTCAAAATATCTCTCTTTTCTAACTTTAATATTTATATTTTATATAAAATTGAATAATTTGTTAATTTTCAAGTAAAATAATAATATTTCATTTGAGAATTGTATTAAAAAATAATTTAAAATAATAATTTTTATAATATGGTTCAAAACCGAATCGAAACCGAAACAGATTCAAACAGAACTGGACAGTTTTGGAAATTTTTTTTATTAAAATCGAACCGAACCAAACCGGATAAATAGTACCGGATTGGTTCTAATTTGAAGCAAAAACCAGTCCAAACCGAACCGTGCCCACCCCTAATAATCATTATTCTTCCAATTTTTTGTGGGTTAATAGTTATACCAGAATATTGCAAAGGTTGGGTGATTCTCCAGATTGTATTGCAAGGGTTGGGCCACCATGTGTGGTTCTGTATTTTTGTTTGTTCTTTGTGATTTTGCTGGGATGGGATTATTGCTCGGGTTGTATGGTCAGGAGTGGGGTGGATCGCGTTGCTGTTTGGTGTGACTTGGTGGGTGTGGGCGCTGGTTTAATCGTACAAATGGAGCTTCTTGTTGGTGGTTTCCCTTTAATGATACATGTAGTTTGTTTCAGGAATTTATCGAGACAATAGTCCAAAATATCGATAATATCGACGAAATATCGAGTATATTATTGTTTTTTCAGATCACGATATTTCAGAATATATCCATACACATATTGTATAAATATCAATAATATCAGAAAATATCGATGTCCATAATTTCGCTCACACTTCAGCAATATTTTGTCAAAATATCGCTATAATATCGTTATAATATCGAAAATATCAAAAATATCAATGTAATGCAAAAAAGGAAAAATAAATCAAAAAATGAAGCACACACGCAAAGGAAATTCAAACCCTTGCAATTTCACTCATCCAACGCCTTAACCACCATGTTGCTTTTGTTTTTGAGATAATACGCAAAAGGGAATTCTATATGGCACTAAGTCATTCATGTATCTTACTATGCAATGTATAAAGTGTAAAATATTGTAGTAAATCATTACATATAAATGATTATGGTGTGTTTAATCATCTTTCATTAATTACATACATATTTTCTACACTCACAGTGTTTGTCAGCTCGCTATATAATCAACTTAAATCAGTTAAACCCATCATGCAATGCATTTCTTTCCAATTTTTTGTGATAAACTAATAGATAATTGACTAAATAAACATCCTCCAAAGTTTCAATAAAATTTTTCAAGTTTTTCTTACAATTTGCGTGATTTTTATTCAACTTTTATCAATATCAATAATATCCCAATATTTCCATTGAAATTTCCATGTTTTTGGACTACCGATATTTCTTATACCATCGATATTTTAGACATTGATTGAGATAACTAAGGAGCCCGGAGTCATTTTTTGTAGCCAAATTTGATGGCATACTTGGACTTGGATTTCAAGAGATATCAGTTGGAAATGTTGTACCTGTGTATTTCATGAGATTATGAGTTTCTGCTTTGTTTGAGTCAGGTTGTGTTTTCATCAATAGGAATTAAGAGATTTCATCTTGCTATGTTTCTCAGAGGTGGAGGTGGCTGAGTTGAGGGGATGGGGAACATGGCGGCGCTGGGTTGTTGGGCAAGGAAGGGGTTGGGAATTTTTAAGTTTTTTTCTTTTTTTAATTTCAGATTATTCTTATTTTATTATTTTATATAATTTTTTTAATTTAGGTATTGGTTAGTAAGTGGGTCCCACAGTTGACACGTCATCAATTAATGTCTGACCAAATGAACAACTTAACGGAAGGCTTAAATTGGTCAGATTTGAAAACATTGAGGTATAAATTGATGAAATTGAAACCCCATAGTCCATATTGAGAATAATCCTAAACTTTCAAGAAGTCTATTGTTGTTAGCCCTAAATTAAATTCACTCTTTTTTTTGCCCTTTTTTACAAGGGAGTATAGAAGATTTCATTTCATATAAAAAAGAGCTGTGAAGCTGCAAAAATGATTGAGTGATACTATCAAATAGCAATATTTGTGTAAGAGAGTTTTTCAAATAGTATTATGATTGTAACAAGGTTTTCAAATAGAAGTATCATTATAGCAAATAGTCTCGTTATATCGATATCATGTCGATATATTGCCAAAACTATTACTGCCTATAGTGTCTATTATTTTGATTACAAACAGTCTTTTTTTTTTTTTTTTTTGTTGTTGAGAAATTCTAGGATTTTATTCATAATTCAGCCAAAAATGCCACTAGCCAGAAATAACCATTACAATAACAAAGCGGTCTAACATCAAAATTAAGACACGCATGATCACGCACGACCACTAACGATCACGCATGATCGAAGAAACTCTGACATATGCATTCCAATTAAGATTGCAAACTCAAAATAATCAAAAAGAGATAAAGCTTGAAAAAACCAAGCCATAACAATACAAATAAAACTCTCATAAGGGAGAGATGAAAAGTTCTCACAAAGGAGAGGTGAAAAGCTCTCACAAAAGAGAGGTGAAAAGCTCTCACAAAGGAGATGTGAAAAGCTCTTACAAAGGAGAGGTGAAAAGCTCTTATAAAAGAAGAGGTGAAAACTACACATGGAACCCAAAGAGTCTCTGTGATTTATTCTAAACATAAAGAAATCGCAACAAGGATGGTGGTGGAGATCTGAAGCGGAGACACAGCCGCTTGTGATGGTTGGAGGAAATCATAATAAAATAAAGATAAATAGGAAAAACCTTTTGTCTCTCTGAAAATGAGGTGAGAAGAGAAGGAGGAAGAGAAGAGGGGAGAGGGGAGGAAGAACAGTGGCTTCCTTCACCCCCAAAGTGAAAACGGATTTAGGAGAGTTTTTTGGGAGAGAGGGGGCTAGGGTTTGGAAGAGAGAAAATCTTTTGTCTACAATTTGATACCTAACGTTTCAATAAAACAGTCTAAAAGTTTCGATATGATTTAAATAAAGTATAAATATTTTGTCCATAATGTCAGTTTGCTGCAGTAACAGTGGTATTTGAGAGGAAATTCCTCAAAATTATTAGGTGTGCCTAAATTCATGTCCATACATCACTAGTAAAATGATATATGTGAAGTTACTATATATATTAGTAGATCCTACAAGTGTATGGCGAAATGTTCTTCGAAACGACGAAGGCCATCCCTTACAATAATGAAGTTGCCTGTCTGAGTCTTACAGCAGACTCTTGGTGTTATAAGTGCCACTGATGTTGTTGTTCTTGATGTAAATGTCACTAAGCTTCACTTGAATTAGCATTTGACAAATATATACAACAGATAAAAGGAAAAGAAAAACACACACACATATATATACCGAAAGAATAATTTATATTATTTATAAATTTTGGGGGGGCCATGGCCCCTCTGGTAATCAGAAGCACACCGCCCCTCTGGTAATCAGAAGCACACCGAGACTGATGCTGCAAAATAATAAACCTTCCCCATTTGAGAGATGAATACATATGCATCAACCCCAGAGACACCCCCAATATTAAATCTTCTTCTTAAACCCAAGATGCTCTCCTCATCCTCTTCGTGTATATATACATACGTATATGTAGCCAAGCAGGACAAGGGTGCTTGTCTTCAACTAGAGCAGGCGCTTAATGGCAGGCTGGTGGGTTTTGTATGCCACCAAATCCTACTTCTGCATTTTTGCATATGGAGGTGATAGGCCCGCCATTGCTGGGACCAATGTAGTTCAAATTGATGTCCCGAAGCTCAACATTTTTGCAAGGGAACTGGCTGCTGCAAATGAAATCCACTGCAATCTTTGATGCTGTGGTCCCTTTGATGTTTATGTAGTGAACATTGCTGATCTGTACGCGTGATGGCTGCAAAAAATTCAACGATAGAACGTTAAAAATTTAAGATTAGGATAAGTCATGGTTCGATCTCATTCGATGTACTAGAAAATTGGTAAAATTGAAGAAGGTAGTAGTTTGTGAAAAGGAGGCAGGTTTGAAGAGAATTAGTTAAAACAAACCTGGTTCTTGTTGCAGCCCCCTGCGCAATACTCTTGGTCAATTATGATGGGTTTCTTAACATTCTGCATGATAAGGTCCTGGAAAATCATGCCTGAGGCTCGGCTTGGGGTCGATCCTGGCCATGATTTGATTCTAATCCCATTGTCTGTGTTCAAAAACGTCGTCTTCTTCACGATGATCCCCGTCACGTCATTTTCATTCTGGTACTTGCCAAGGCTACCGATACTGCCATCCGTAAAAATGGGCATAAAAATTCAGCCATGAGACAATTTGATATGTTATGTTGATAGACCGAGAAATATGGACTATGAACGACGTTACAATATTATAGCAAAAGGGTTTCGAAGTCATTAAGAATTGAGTTATGCATGTACCTGATGCCATGTCCAGGGCCACAGACAACATTGTTGATGGCAACGTTGGTGGATCCCTGAATCATGCCAATGCAATCATCACCAGTTCCAATGTGAACTCTGGCGATCTTTATGTTGTTGGAGTTGCTGATGTGGATGCCGTCAGTGTTGGGGCTTGTGTCAGGGGCAGAGATGTTCACTCCTCGCACCCTAATGTTCTGGCTGTTAGTGAGGAAAACGTGAACTCCTTTGCTGTTAAGGGAGGTGATGCCTCGGATGACCCCGTTTTTGACACCGTTAAATTTGATGCTCTGCATAATTATTTAAGTAAATAAATAAATTAAACTAATAGTTAAGGTCGGTTTCTTACTTATGATGGTATACAATTTAGAAGTTAATTATAAATCATTAAATTAAACTTACAGCTGGGAGTGGACTGCAACTGCTGCAGCCATCAATGTTTTTCCAGGAACTTGAACCTTGCCCATCAAAGACGCCATTGCCTGTGAGGACCAAGCCCTCTACACGTTCAAACAAGAACCAGAATGGTTCTTCATACAAGGAAATATCATTCAGGCCTTTGATGGTCCCTGAAACTTGAACAACAATGGGTTTTGAGCAGCTGCATGGCCCTTGAAATATGACTGGCCCAGTTTTGAAAGTCCCTTTTGGGATTACAACCCTTGATCTCCCGGTGTGGTTGCGGCATGCTGCAATCCATGTTTGTATGAAAGCCTGCGCAATTTACAACCAAAAACCATCCATTTCTCTCATTAGACCCAAAATTTAATTATCATAATTAAGTGTACGAATAATACTAATATTACTAGAGTCACTAAATTTTTACAATGCTTGAATCGCCAGACCCATCAGGCTTGGCGCCATGATCCAACACGTTAAAGATTTTCTCTGTAGGATCCACTTTGTCATGGACACCCAAATTAGTGCCACGGAAAATATCGGGCACAACCTGGGTAACTGCGGTTGCGGAGGCCTGACAGGCCAGTGCAGCTAAGCACAAGATAAGAATGGCGTGGCTCGACATTCCTGCAATGGCCATGGCCCCTCCCCTTCAAATTCTGGGTCTTACAAACTATATATCCAGCTATGATTGGTAAAACAAAATAAGCCTCCGGGGGAGGAGGCTGTTATGAAGATGAATTAATTCTCTTTGTGTGCGTGTAATTTATAGGTGCTTGATTTCATGTCGCTAATTAAACCAAAATTGTTAATGGCAACCGCTGCTGTGTGTGAGGAGGCTCGAACTATACGGTGAAGGTTGGATTAATTAGTTTTGTCATTGTTGGTTTTTAGTTGGTTTGCCTAAAATTGGAGATATGCTTTGTGTGTGTATGCATGGTGCAATGTCGTCCTTCACTCCCTCTGTTGTAGCCTACTTCTTCTCCATTTTGCCTTAAACGTCTTTTTCATATCTTTGCCTCGCCCACCAAATTATCACCAACATTCTACCCACCAGCATATGGCAAGATACCGAAAGCAGCAATATAATTTTTTTCTTTTCTTTTCCCTTTTTCCTTTTGGTTAGAACAAGAAAAAAAAAAAGCTAGGCTAAATTGTATTAACGGTCCCTGGACTAAGACCAAACTTTACTTATCGTCTCTCATATTGTTAAATTGTTACGATATTGCTTTAATTATGCCTCCACTTTCAAAAATCGTCATTTCCGTCATCTCAAGTCAACTTTTCCGTTAAAAATCATGACATGGCAAAGACAAGTCCTACTTGGCTTGGACAAAAATGTTTTTACACACAAAAATTTAAAAAATAAATCATATATCTCTCTCTCTCTCTTTCTCTCTCCAGCCCCGATTTCATCCCCCAACCATATTTCTTCTCCCCCTCCCCACCAATTTCTTCACCCACCCAAATTTTTTTGCTGACAAAAAAGAATGGCCTCTTTGTTTCTTCATGAGCCAAGCAGGACTTAGCTTGGTACATGAAATTGAAACATGCATGGGGAGTGATCTTCAGTGTAGCCGAAAACCCAAAAGGTGATGGAAAACAATCCATCCTCCCACTAAGGAGACGGACAATGCAAGCGGCTCACCTAGATACGATTACAAGAAGGATCTCGATTGTAGGAATAAATAAGTGCCTATTTCATCATGAATTTCTCTTTTTAAATTGCTTTAAATAGTAGTTATATTTTAATTATCAGCGAAGACATGGAAACCATTAGTTCTGTTGAGTACATGATGAAATCGACACAAACAATACTAGGGGCATAAAAAGAACGCCATGGGATTATCAACAAAATGATAATCACCCATCAACCAGATTATCAGCAATTTGAAATTTCATCAAATATGAATACCCGTCAACCCTCTGCTTCTTTGTTTTGACCAGATTTGGGGTGGAGGATGGGTGCTGGGGCTCTGGGTTCGTGGGTGCTGGGGTTGCATGCTACGGTAGAGGGTGGCTATGAGATAGGTTTGAGGGTTGGAGCTTGTAGGTGATAGTCATGGGGGAATGAGGGAAGAAGAAATCTTCGGGGGAAGAGGGAGAGCGCACAGGAGGGGAGGGGGGAGACAGAGAGAGAGAAAATTATGAATTTCCCGATTTGCCCTTAATTTTGACAGAAAATTTAACTAAATTGACGGAAAGACCAATGATGCAACATGAGATTTAATTGAAACACCACCGTAACAATTTAACAATATGAGAGACGAAAAGTAAAGTTTGGTCTTAGTCTAAGGATTGCTATAATTTTGCCAAAAAACTATTTGCGGTAGGTTCCCACTTCTTGTTTGACTGGTCCAGATATGCTTGTTTTATAATGATATTTTCTTTTGGCAAAAAAAAAAAAAAGAAAAAAGAAAAAAGAAAAAAGAAAAGAAAAGAGAGAGGATATTTTCTGAGAGTTGATGATATTTTTCTCAAGTAAAAAGCCTATGATTCCCCATATTGATGATATTTTCTCAAGTCCTTGGTGAATCTGATTCCTCATTTGACCCAAAAGGACAATTAATAATTGAAGATCAGTCTACATCTATATCAGCCAGAGGGATTTATTAATTAAAACAAAATTATTTTATACATATCATTTGGTCATTGAATAATGCTACTCTTATTACATTTGTATACTACATTCCCATACCACTTTATGTGGCAAATGAGGTGGACAACCACATTAATTAAATTTATTTAACATTTTCTTTTCTTTTATGATTTATTAACACTTTAAAAAATACTGTTAATTAACATTTCTTTATTAAAAATACACTTCATTGATTTAATTGATGTAACATATGATATGAACATACTACAACATGTGGTATAGAAATATGAGATAAAATGTGGTAAGTGTAGCATTACTATTTGATAGTTTGGTTAGCAAAACAGTGTTATTGTGTTATATATAAAATGATAATCTACAAATTCTCGGTTTGATGGAATATTCATCACACAAATTTCGAGTGTATCTATGGTCACATACATAATTCCTATATATGATTTGGAATTTTGTAATACATTTGTTAGGATTGAAACAAGCACAAAATTAAAAATTTTAAAAAAAAAGCACTATTGACATTTCCCTAGCATTATAAAGTTGAATTAATGTCCAGTCATCCATTTCTCTTTAGTCTATCCTAAATCCTGAATTGTACAATAGATTACCCTAAATCCACCTTACTAACACGGATCCTCTGGTTGTTTTTTCTCAATTTGCTTGACTTTTCTTTTAAGCATCCCACATCATTTAAAAAATATCTAAAACATGACACCCCTTATTTTTGCCTACAATCTTCTTCTCCATCTTAGCATTTGGACAGCCGAACTCTTTTCTCTCTCAAAACCAAGCCCAGCAGAACCTCTTCTCCTTTCAATCACTCTTCTTCTCCAAGCATATAATTTTTTCATTTTTCTCATCTTTCAATTCAGGAAATTTTCTATAATATTTGAAGCCCCTTGTAAAACTTGTTTTCTCCTATTTACCCCCACAAAAGTAGCCACACGAATCATATTGGGACTTAATTATTTCAGCAAGCAAGGCAATCAAAGTTGTTTTTTGGTTTCAGATATTGGATTCAAAAAACAAAAAATTATTTTTAAAAAATCAGAAAGAGAAAAATTAAAAAACAGACTGCATGAAATACTGTGTTTCTTGGGAAAAAAATTAAAAACCCCCGAAGCTGCAAAATTGAGTGTTTTAATAAGAATGATTCCCTTACTGAGTATTACTTATTATTTGATTTAGGATCAATATCAAAGAATTCTATTGAACGTTTTTGTGTTATTAGTTATATTTAGGATATATAAAAAAGAACAATATTGTCCAGATTGTACAGTTAAAAACTTTGAGAATCAAAGTATGGGGAAAGGGATCGTGGGGAGATGAATGTTGTTGGTCTTTTTTTGAAGAGGTAGTGTATTAGGGTGTATCAAGGGTATTTTTGGTAGTTAAATAAGGTGTACTTTGTTAATTTTACATTTTAATTAGGGCGTACTCAGTTAATTTTAGGGTTCATTTAGCAGCACTCATAGATTATCTCTTTAAAAAATCACATAAATTGACGGGTATTTTTGTAGAGCTCAATTTGTATTGTATTTCAACAATTTGAATCGTCTATGTCATAGATTATATCGCTTTAAAAAAGCACCCGAATTGAACTTTTTTAACCATTTGATTGAATAGTAGTCATTTATTAAGTGTGTGTCTATTTGTCTCATCACATTTATATATGTTTGAATGGTTTACAATTTGTTCAAATAAATGAAATGCAAAGTGGATGAACCCTAGAAAGTGTCGTATTTGAAAAATATATAAATAAAATGATAACCTTACACATATTTGTTTATTTTATATAAATATCACCACAAACGTAGAATAAACAGTTGCAAAAACAACAGAAAACTTCTAATACTCAAAAAACATCCTTTAGCTTACATGATAGAAACAGAACAACTGCCTTTTTCCACAACACTTCTATTCAACTGAGCATCTTATATCTTCTTCAGTTGCATTATTTGCAAAATTTCAACTGAGCATCTTATATCTTCTTCAGTTGCATTATTTGCAAAATTTGTTCCTCTGTTTGCAAATATGAAGCATTTTTCAAACATCTAGCATATTGCTGAAACATCTATCACTAGATCACATCTTACAAAAGTTATTCCTCTGTATTTTTTATCACGAGGGTCTAAATTGTTCCTAAAATTAATCGTCAATTGTTCAATACATATAAATTACTAAATGATTTCCAATTGATTGATTTTTCGTAAAAATGATGTTTAAATTATGATTTAGGAAATCAACAATTCCGATTATCATCAAAACCTTTTTTTCAAGCTGCTAATGACTTGATCATATCTTCAGTTTCGAATTAATGAGAGAGAGAGAGAGAGAGAGAGAGAGTAAAAACTTTAAAACATACACGATGGAGTAGTACTGATATTACAAGTAGGGAATAATTAGAAAGATGTTGGAGTACATACCAAATGGACTTCATTCACACATATAAATATACACACATGTACTATACTATACTATACTATTCATACCGTATAATTAATTAAGCCGCATGCTTCCCTTAGTAATATAATTAAACAGCTCTATATCTAAAGCTGTAGGAAGATTTAGCTTATAAACAAAGGATTAATAGTAGCCAGGGTATTGGTTTCAGTACAAATGCATTCATGATCATATTCAGTGACCAAAATCGGTACTTTTTGTGACCAACTTGCTGGCCAATAAACGTTTTTCTTGTAGTGTATCCCACCATAGATTCGCAATGCTTCATTAGAGCTGATGATAGGCTTATTGTAATTAGGCCGTTGCAGCTTCTGTGGAGGTCCATGATTCTCCATGTTGGCTGCCGCTGCTGCCGCCACTGCGCCTCTATATATACCTTCTTGATAATCCTGAGAAGGTGTAGGAGAAGAGGAAACTTGATTCCCCATGTTAATTACCACTTAAAACTGATTACAAGTTTTGCTTTGATTTGAATTCCTTGGGGTCCAAGCCTCATTATATAGTAGTCCCATTACTCACACAAGCTTATAATAATACTTCACCCTTAGGGGCCCGCAGAATGTATATGATGTTATATAGGACTTGCATGCACATTCTGCTTAATTAATTAGTTATAATTCTTTGAGTAAAATAAATGAAATTAATAGTGCGCTTCTGGATTTAGTATATATGCTATACATGCTTTATTCTTCTCATACCATTAAAAAATAGAAAAAAGAGGATTTGCTGCGTCCTTGCCATTAAGAGCAGCCTGATCATTCCTAAGAGGAGTTGGGTGTCTCCCTGCACGGGCTGGTTGGTGTTGAGAAAATGGAGGCCTCTTGCCTGGCCGGCCATGGAACTTGTCTAGCATGGCAAAAGCCTCCCTTCACTACTACGTTTGACTATTTGCGCGACAAAAGTTTGCGCGACGAATACATGTTCGTCGCGCAAAACGCAATAAAGAGACGAAAAAAATTTATCGTCGCGCAAAAAATTTAAAACTTGCGCGACCAAAGTTTTCGAAGCGCAAAACATCTTAGCTTATAATAATACTTATTACCCATTACTCACACAAAGCTTATAATAATACTTCACCCATAGGGGCCCGCAGAATGTATATGATGTTATATAGGACTTGCATGCACATTCTGCTTAATTAATTAGTTATAATTCTTTGAGTAAAATAAATGAAATTAATAGTGCGCTTCTGGATTTAGTATATATGCTGTACATGCTTTTATTCTTCTCATACCATTAAAAAATAGAAAAAAGAGGATTTGCATGAGTCAGTAATAATTTGATTCCGTACTCCATAATTTTCTGCTTTATATTTTTAGTTTATTTTTTAATTAGCCTATTCATCTTCTCTAGGCGTTTGTTAGTCATCTTATAGATATTTTCATATTTGATTCAGTACTTCATAATAAAAAATAAATAAAAAGAGGAAAGAACAGCTAGATTGATTCTTGTTTTCCTGTATCCTCTAGTGCTTTTTTGTTATTGCAGTTATGATATTAGATTGAGTGTGAGATAAATGATGAGCAGACCAAAAACCAAACGAAGATATTGTTATTATTATAACAATAAGATCTCTTCACCTTTCGAAATGATACTTGCATTTGATATTTCTTTATTTATAATAACACCTTTCATTGTAAATTAGCTTTCTATATATTTCTAGCACTATTTGGTGAATCAGATCGATTCACCTATGTAACATATATATATATATATATATATATATATATGTGTGTGTGTGTGCATGTTGACAGGTCTAATCAATCTAATAGGGTTTGTTGATGCAATTTCAAAGGAGTTCAAGCCAGACAAACACACATATACCCATGTTAAAATTCACATTGACCATTGACGCGTTGAGTTAAACTTTATATCACATCACCATCTTTTAAGTTAAACTTTATGTGTCGTATTGATCACATTTGCTAACACATCGATAAAGATAAATCTCTCACTTTTATAAGAAATATGACCCACGAATGATGATGGGTAATGAATGTGAAACTATAATATGCGCACGCACCCACACCACATTTCTATAAGGATGAGAAATTGCCAAGTCAGTCTATGGCGAACCTTTAGAATTAGGAGTAGTCAGTATAGTGCATCTGATACCAGCGCTGACCTTTTCGCTCTCTACTTCAACTCTATATTTCTTCTTTATTATTTTCTTACATGAATAAAATTCTTTGATATTGCAAGGAAAGTTGTTTTCTTCCCTTCTTTGAAAAGTGATTACATAAAAACAAGAGAGAGTATGCAAGAGAGGAGGGGCTAGCTTTAAATATATTTTATATAACATAAGAAGTGATTTGTACATATAATTACAAGCTGACACATATACATTTAGGTGCAGAAAATAAGCTAGCTATCCAAACCACTTCTACATCTGATATACATACATATACTATATTACAGAGAGCTTCATTAGTTAACTAATTACTTATACCAAACTAAGTTGGTAATAATTAGCGGCGAACCTTGGTGTACTCTCTTATCTCTATCCCCCCAAATAACAGGGCTGCGTCCTTGCTATTAAGAGCAGCCTGATCATTCCTAAGAGGAGTTGGGTGTCTCCCTGCACGAGCTGGTTGGTCTTGAGAAAATGGAGGCCTCTTGCCTGGCCGGCCATGGAACTTGTCTAGCATGGCAAAAGCCTCCCTTCCAAGCTTTGCTAGCTCTTCATGTTCAGTAATTAACACTCCCCCGTAGATCTCTGCTGCCTCAGTGCTACTAAGATAGACGTCCTTTATCTGATGAGGCTTCTGAGCTGGAACTTCCACCGTCTTTACAGGCCTTCTGATCTGATGATGAGGAGGAGGAACATGATTTTGATCCATGTTGGGGTATGGATAATATTGTACCTGTTGAGGAGGAGGAAGAGGCCTTACGGTGACAGTCTTGGTGGGCCGCCATGGTACTCGTCTCTCATGGCAGGTGCTGGGAAGTATGAAACTTCTTCTGCAGGGTAGACATGATCATATAGCACGGGACATGGGTGCCTGATATGATAAAACACTTTCTCCTTTTTCATGGTCATAAAGCCATGCCTTGCCTTACTGAAACAAAGGTTAAGAGACAAGCAACATTTATAGTCGTGAGAGTCACAGAAGCTCACAAGTGGGCTATCTGATCGATCGTGTGATTTTCTTTTGATGCTTTTCTTTTTCGTAAAATAATAAAAAGTAATTTCTTATACTTTAGGGTCTGTTTGTAATAGCTAACTAGTAATTAACTAGTAGTTCTAATAGCATATTGATTCCCCATATTGATGATATTTTCTGAGAGTTGATGATATTTTTCTCAACATTTGTATACTACATTCTCATACCACATTATGTGGCAAATGAGGTGGACAACCACATTAATTACATTTATTTAACATCTTCTTTTCTTTTATGATTTATTAACACTTTAAAAAACACTGTTAATTAACATTTCTTTATTAAAAATACACTTCATTGATTTAATTGATGTGACATATGATATGAACATGTCACAACATGTGGTATAGAAATATGAGATAAAATGTGGTAAGTGTAGCATTACTATTTGATGGTTTGGTTAGCAAAACAGTGTTATTGTGTTATATATAGAATGATAATCTACAAATCCTCGGTTTGGTGGAATATCATCACACACTTTTCGAGTGTATCTATGGTCGCATACATAATTCCTATATATGATTTGGAATTTTGTAATACATTTGTTAGGATTGAAACAAGCACAAAATTAAAAATTAAAAAAAAAAAAGCACTATTGCCATTTCCCTAGCATGATAAAGTTGAATTAATGTCCAGTCATCCATTTCTCTTTAGTATATCCTAAATCCTGAATTGTACAATAGATTATGCAAATATTAAAACCAAAGAGATATTATAGATCGAGAATACATGCACGAAATACGTATGTAGGTACGTACATATTCCATCAATTACAGGCTTATCATGAGGACGGGACAACTCGCTGGCATATTGTCTGGCGGGAACTTTCACAGGGTCAATCTTTGTTGGATAACCACGGAAGTCATGTCCATTGGAAATCCAAGTTAAGAAAAAAAAAAGAAAAAAAAAAAGATACACGCTTCGCAGATATATAGGGTATATCTAGTAGTTAAAAGGATCACTAGGAGGAGAGGAAGAAAGGCTGGCTATGTTTCTTGTGTACCAAGAAAATTAAGGCTAATTGGGTCGAGGACCATATTCAGTAATTACCACTCCCTTGTACAGCTTTGCTGCCTCAGTGCTAGTAAGAACGCGGCCCTTTGCCTGATTAGGCTTCTGAGCTGGAACTTCCACCGTCTTTACAGGCCTTCTGATCTGATGATGAGGAGGAGTGACATGATTTTGATCCATGTTGGGGTATGGATAATATTGTACCTGTTGAGGAGGAGGAGGAGGCCTTACGGTGACAGTCTTGGTGGGCCAGCCGCCATGGTACTCGTCTCTCTTGGGAGGTGCTGGGAAGTATGAAACTTCTTGGTATGGGAAGACATGATCATATAGCACGGGATATGGGTGCCTGATATGATAAAACACTTTCTCCTCTCTCGTGGTCATAAAGCCTTGATAAAAAGCCATGCTAACTTAATTAAAAGCTGAGAATTGAAGTAGAACTAATTGATCAAGGGGAAGCTAGAGCTAGCTAGGTTTGCCTTGCCTTACTGAAACAAAGGTTAAGAGCCAAGCAACATTATATAGGAGTGAGAGTCACAGAAGCTCACAAGTGGGCTGTCTGATCGATCTTGTGATTTTCTTTTTATGCTTTCCTTTTTCGTAAAATAATAAAAAGTAATTCTTATACTCTAGCAACCAACAAATCTGATAAGACATTACCATAAGAATATTGTTCTTATAAGTAATTCATGGCTTGTTTCGTAAGTCTTTTTGAAAAAAAAAATCAATGGAGGAGGGACGGGAGTGCTTTCTAACAGTCTTGGTTGAGAGCTAGTTTGTGACTTGTTTTGTAAGTTGGGTCCTTGAAAGATGGATGGTGGAAGTTTAATTAGTAATTTCGAGAAATTCCTATAACTTTGAGGAGTTCCATTCTTGTGATATTGTATGTTTAATTTTAAATAACTTGAGTTCAAGCAAATCCCTGCATGGCAAGTTCGAATTTGATAAGGATAATGAAAGTGATATATATTTTTTATTGATTTTTTTTTTTTTTCAGTGACGATCTTTAAATTGCGAAAATTTGTTAATAACTACTCTCGTCCGCAGTGCCTCAATCAAAATTGAACCTTCAAAGGATTTGGTTAAGCAGTGAGCAATTCTGGTAAGGTTTGGCCACGAGTTACATATATATATATATATATATATATATCTAGAGATATTTAGTGATATACCCATTTCTAGCACTAATATTATAAATAAACCCTACACAATTGAATTCCTATAAACAAACCCAAAAAAAAACCCAAAAAATGATAGCTAGCCTTATTGAATTTAATATTGATTATTAAATTACTTTAATGCCCTATTGAGTGCTTTGGGTATTTTTATGAGATTTTGGGGTTAGGCTTGTTTTAAGAAATTGATGGCAGTTTTGTAATTTATAAGAAGTTAAAAACTTTTTTGTTATGTTGTAAATGGGCTTTGGGTGTGTTTCTAAAGTCCATTTTATATAGGGTATTTTTATAATTTGGGCCCCCATATTGGGTATAATAGTGAATCTCCCATATATCTACTACAGAGAACATAATGTTATGGTATTAATAACATGTTAGTTAGATGTTTTGTATTATTTTCTTCCCCTCCTATTGGAGAGTTTTGAATATATGCACATGACTGTGGACCCTATAACGTTACCCTTCGTAGACATTTATCCTTTGCATCGACTGTGGACCGTATAACGTTACCAATTTGTTTTAGATCCCAACTGCCACCATCAAAGAAAAAGCAATGATATATACATAATATGTATCCATGGATAACAAGTGTTGTGGATAAGTCATAAGAGATTATAGATTAAACTTATAAATTTGCATTGTATTATGGGTTCTTATTTTCCCATTCTCTTTTTGTTCACTTACACTTTTGTTTGTTTGTTTTTGTTTTAATACCTTTTATTATAATATACAAGGGAATGTAAGTGGACAAAAGAGAAGTGGAAGCATACAATTTTCAACAAAGGGAGTGTAAACGGACAAAAGATTAGTGGGAAAATCTGCTCTTTATATTAATAGTTATTAAACTAGGTGCTTTCCAATATATTATTGATGTTATTTTCATTGGATTTAAAATTGTTTCTCCCATCTTAGAAATGTTGATATAGGTAACATTTAGTAAGGAGAAAAAACTGCAAAAGACTTATTATTGATGTAATTTTATTTCTTGATGATTTGGGGAAAAAGTATTAGCGTGGCGTGCATGTGCTTACGATGGCAAGTTTACGTAACAAAATTATTCTGGTCTGTGCTTGATATCTTCTTGGTAGGAAAATATATTCTTGATCATATAATGTTGCTTTAAATTACATGTAGTGGAGGAAGCATTTGCCTCCTGTTGCATGTATATATTTGCCCAAATTACAAATGGGCTACTTTAGATTTAGAGCATATATATATATACATATACAGTACGTGAATGTGATCGATTCCAATTTTCCAACAGGAAAAGATAACACAATCCCCAGCCACAACAATCTTGCCTGGGTCCTTAATTGGGATAAGATATTTGAAGAAGCTTGGGGAATAAAATGGCATATTCTTTTTGCATCTCTTTCTAATTTGCATACTTAATTTTCTTTTTCTTTCTAAGTTCTAACTAATAGTCTAATCAACCTACGAGGGTTTGTTGTCGCAATTCCTGAAAAGGAGTAAAAAGAACATATTCAAAGGAAAAAAAAAAGGAAAAAAAAAAGGAAAAAAAAGGGAGAAGAACGCTCCTTGGGGGAAATGGGAAGGTATTGATTCCTTGCATAACTTGGTAGAAGTTCACCTTCACCATTGACACATACAATTAGTTAGAATCTTTCTTTCTCGGTTCAAATTTTGGAAAGGAATATAAAAGGAAAGCTCAATAATTGTACGTATAAGTTCTTCTTTACTTTTGAGTTCAAGAGAAAGAAGAAGACATGATTTTTTATTTTTTGGTTTAGTTTTGAGTGGAAGAAAGTATGTTTTTAGGAGAAAGCGTATGGGTGTGATATAGTTTAGTTGGATCCACCTCCACCAAATGCACTTATCAATGTAAATTTCAGGGGCCCTCAAAAATTAGGGACCTTGTGCAGTGGCGCCACTTACACCATACCAGGGCAATCCATGGATGAGAAGTTGCTGAGTCAGTCCATGGTGAACCTTTAGAATTAGGAGAGTAGTCATTATAGTGCATCTGATACTCTTTTTTTCTTTGTTATTTTCTTGTTTTCTTTTCTTCCTTTTTTTTAAAAAAAATTATAAATTTTATAATAATAATAAATTTCCATGAAAAATGATTACACAACAAACAAGAGAGAGTATGCAGGAGGGACTAGCATTAAATATATTTTATATAGCATAAGGCCATCTCCAACAATGAGAGGCAAAACCCAAAATTTGGGATTTTTAGCCCAAAACCTTCTCCAACCTATGTATTTGGAAGGGGGAAATTTGAGTTGACTGAAAAATGGGGCGGAATTTGGCCCCATATTCCAGTCCAGGCAGAATTTTTGTGGGGCCTAATTCACAGCAGACAAGAGTCATGTGGGGCCTCATTTGAAGCAAATGATTGGCTATTGCCCACTACCCCAAGTTGCTGGCCACTTGTCAAAGCCTAGGCAACTTAAAAATTGGACTTCTATGGCTGCATTTCAAATGGGCTTCTTTCAAAAAATTTTTCTTTTCAAACCTAAAGGCTAGAAATCAATGGCTGATATTAAATTCTGGTTGAATCAAAGGGAAAAAAATAATCCAACAGCTGGAATTTAAATCCAAAGGTAAAAATAAATAAATATATTATTCTAAGTTGGATGCAACCTCCAAACATATCCTAAACTCTATAAATACCCATCAATTTGTTAATAAAATTATGTTTGTGAAATTTCAAAAATTTTATGTCAAAATGTTCAAAAAAATAAATCACGGATATTCAAAATTTAATTTAAAAAAATTAACCACAAAAACAAAATAGGATTATATATTTCTTTAACAATTTAATAAAGTTGCGGACTCAAATTATGAGTCAGCAAGGCTGGAGAAAAAAACAATTTGAGTCCTAAAAATACATGAATAGTTGTATTTTGAAGGGTGAAATTTTGGGTTTGAGTCCTCTAGAGTTAGAGATGGCTTAAGAAGTGACTTCTACATATAATTATAAGCGCAACATATAAAGATTAGGCTAGCTATCCAAACCACTTCTACATCTGATATACATATATTTGTTTATTTTATATAAATACCACCACAAAAATAGAATAAACAGTTCCGCAGAACAACAGTAAACTTCTAACTCAAAAAACACATAATTTAGCTTACATAATAGCTTACATATTTGAAATATGTATTAGTAATATTGCAAATTACAGAAGTGCCTTATAAAGTATTGAATGTATGGAAGATTCTTTGGAGCTAAGAATTTCGTGGCAGGTTGACCCATGGATAAGGTTGGTACAAAACACATTAATGAAAAAGAGGAATAAGCACAAATTGTGGGAGGTGAAGATATTTCTTTCTGGAGAGAGTGACAGGAATAAATATCATAGTTTATCTGGGTTTTTTTGTTGTTGTTTGAGAACTGCATATAATGGATTTTTCAAATCAACTTATTTGAGGGATATTTTTGTAAAGTTCAATTTGTATTGTATATATTTGAACCATTCACAGATCAAACTGTCTATTTCATAAATTATCTTTTTTAAAAATCACTCAAATTGAGAGCTAGATGTGACAAATTAATCTCTAAATAAACTTATCAGTCCCGATCTCTTGGACCACAGGAGTCCAAGAGATTGTGGTCACCCACCGTTGGATATTAATCCATTGGTTCAAAATGATATATATAAATGTAATATGACATAAATGATTATTACCTGATTCAAGTCAACCGTTGAATTTACATCCAACAGTGAGTGACCATAAATCTCTTGGACTACAGGGGTCCAAGAGATCAGGACTGATAAACTTATTACCCATTACTCACACAAAGCTTATAATAATACTTCACCCATAGGGGCCCGCAGAATGTATATGATGTTATATAGGACTTGCATGCACATTCTGCTTAATTAATTAGTTATAATTCTTTGAGTAAAATAAATGAAATTAATAGTGCGCTTCTGGATTTAGTATATATGCTGTACATGCTTTTATTCTTCTCATACCATTAAAAAATAGAAAAAAGAGGATTTGCATGAGTCAGTAATAATTTGATTCAGTACTCAAGTGCTTTTCTGTTTTCCTGTATCCTTCATAAAAAAATAAAAAGGGGAAAGATTAGCTAGATTGATTCTTGTTTTCCCGTATCCTCAAGTGCTTTCTTGTTATTGCAGTTTGATATTTCCTTATTTATAACACCTTTCATTATAAATTAGCTTTCTATATATTTCTAGAGCTATTATTTGGTGAATCAGATCGATTCACCTATGTAACATACATATATATATATATGTGTGTTCATGTTGACAAGTCTGCCAAAGATGGATTAAGAATAAGAACAATATAAATTAAATTAAATAAATTAAAGGAGGCCTGTTAGCTTGGTAATTGGATTTTCTTAACAATATTGAAGTATATAATATATATATGAAGGAAAGATCGATGCTTAGTTCCTGCATGTATGATTAGTCAGCCATATGTTAATAATTGAGTCGGTCTCTATCCAATCTAACGCATAGATATACAGGTTAGGCAGAAAGGATGGCAATTAGTGAGTGAGACCCTGGACCCAAGTGAATCAGATTCCACACCGATTAGGTTTATGAACTTTAACAGTTGATATGAATCATTTCCTAATCCTTCAATATAATATAATATAATATTTACAATCACAATCGAGGTCTATTCTAATAAAAAAGAGCCTTAACGTATATACCAGTAGCAGTAGTCTTAATTTGAACTCCCATGAGTGTGTATAAGTATATGAATGCGACCGATTCCAATTTTCCAAAAAAAAAAGATACCAAAGTCGGCTAGTGTCCCACGACCTTGCGTTCAATAATGCTTGGGTCCTTCCTCTTGAGTCCTAGCATCAATAATAGGCTCTACAAAATAGTCACTCGAGTATGTAGATCTATTTTATAAGGTTCAATGGGCATATTTATGATGATATCAACATTATTGTGGGAGCATATATTTCGGCAGTCAATACCCCATACATCAAAGAGCTCCACAATGAGTATGTTGTTCCATGTCATTTGATTCCCGCGGCTTATGTTCCCCATCCTTTGGCACCTATCACACAAATTAACACAAAAATTAAACGCATCTTTGAATAGAGTGGGCCAAAATAAACCAGATTGTAGAATTTTAAGTGCTGTTTTCTTAGCTCCAAAGTGACCTCCACAAGCCAACTTGTGGCTATGCTTCAGTATGTCTTGCTCTTCTTTTGCAATAGACTTTCTAATGAGTATATCAAGGCAATGCTTGAATAAGAAAGGTTCGTCCCAAATATAATGTTTCACCATAGAAAAGAACTTCTTGTCATGAGAAGTTAAATCATTTCTAATAACACCACAAGTAAGATAATTAACAAAATCAACATACCATGGCTCTTTGGTGTTGGCAACATAGAGTTTTTCATCTGGGAAAGTTTCATCCAAGGGTAGCAAATCTAATCCTTTTTCTTCAACCACAATTCTACTCAAATAATTAGCCACCACATTCTCACTTCCCTTCTTATCTCGAATCTCCAAATCGAGCTCTTGCAGCAAAAGAATCTATCTAATCAAGCATGGTTTGGCGTTCTTAATAGTGAGTAAGTATCTAAGAGCTGCATGGTCAGAATAAACAATTACTTTAGAACCAACAAGGTAAGAACAAAACTTTTCTAAAGCAAAACCCACAAGAAGCAACTCTTTTTCTGTTGTGGAGTAGTTGAGTTGAGCATCATTTAAGGTTCGACTAGCATAATAAATCACATGGGGAAGCTTGTTCTTCTTTTAACCTAAAACTGCACCAATAGCAAAGTCAGAGACATCACACATTATTTCAAATGATAAAGACCAATTTGGAGCCATGATAATAAGGGCTGAAGTAAGTTCCTTCTTCAAGGTAATAAAAGCTTCCATACAAGCTTCATCAAACTTAAAAACAGCATCTTTAGCAAGCAAATTACACAATAGGCTTGGGATGTTTGAGAAATTTTGGATGAACCTTTTATAGAATCTAGCATGGCCTAGAAAACTTCTAACTCCCTTAACTGAGGAAGGAGGCAGTAGATTTGATATGAGATTGATCTTAGTTTATCCACTTCAATTCCCTTGCTTGAAATCACATGGCCTAGCACAATCTTACCATGAAGTGACACTTCTCCAAATTCAAAATCAAATTTGTTTCCTAGCATCTTTTAAGCACTAGAGGCAAGTGGTGAAGACAATCATCAAAAGTGGAACCAAAAACTGAAAAATCATCCATAAATACCTCAATGAATTGTTCCACCATATCTGAAAATATTGCCATCATGAATCTATGGAAAGTTGCTAGAGCATTGCATAAACCAAATGGCATCCTTCTATAAGCAAAGGTACCGAATGAGCATGTGAATGTGGTCTTTTCTTGGTCTTCTGGAGCAATGAAAATTTGATTATAACCTGAATATCCATCAAGAAAACAATAGTGAGCATGGCTGGAAAAATATTCAAGCATTTGATCAATAAAAGGCAAGGGAAAATGATATTTTCTTGTGGATGTGTTCAACTTCCTGTAATCAATACAAACTCTCCAACTGGTGATAGTTCATGTAGTAACTAGCTCATTTTGCTCATTCTTCACAACGGTGATTCCAGACTTCTTCAGAACAACTTGCACATGACTCATCCACTTAGAATATGAAATTGGGTAGATGATTCCTACATCAAGTAGCTTTAAAACTTCTGCTCTAACCACCTCTTCCATGTTGGGGTTTAATCTTCTTTGGGCATCACGGCTAGGTTTGCTGTCTTCTTCCATTAGTATCCGGTGCATGCACATGCTTGGGCTTATACATTTGATATCTGCTATGGTCCATCCAAGGGCTGTTTTATGCTCTTTTAGAACTTTAATTAAGCTCTTATCTTCCTGTGAGGTGAGACTTGCAACAATTATAACATGAAGAGTTCCATTAACACCTAAATAAGTATATTTAAGATGATTGGGTAGAGGTTTAAGTTCTAGCTTCGGTGGGGTGATAATGGATGGTTCCAATTTCGTGGAGGATGGTCCAAGAGGCTTGAGTGGTGGCCTAAAAGATGGTGGGTATGGCTGGAACACTTCTAGGGCAACATGGTAGCTGATGATCTGATGGCCATTGGGTCATGACAAACTTAATATATATGTATCTGGTTTACTAACTTTTCATTGTCTATTTCTTTACAATAACATGAATATTGGGATTCTTAGAAGATCTTCTTTGTAATTTAATTTCTTCGTTTTAGAAATAGTGTGGCATATATATGCTTACGATGGCAAGTTTACGTAACAAAACATTTCTGGCCTATCTCATGGTAAGCAAGGCCTGTGCTTGATATCTTCTTGGTAGGATAAGTTATTCTTGTTCATATAACATTGCCTTAATAATAATTTCACGTAGTGGAGAAAGCATTTGCTTCTTGGCCAAACTACTTTAGAGCATATATATATATATATATATATATATATGTATATATATAAAGTATGTGAATGCGATCCATTCCAATTTTGCAACAGAAAAAGGTACCAAAGTCGGCCAGTACTGTACCACAATCCAGGCCACAACCTTGCGTTCAACGGTGCTTTCGAGTCCTTAATTGGGAACAAAATGGCACACTCTTTTTGCATCTCTTTCTAATTTGCATACTTAATTTTATTTGGGTCAAATTAATAGTCTAATGAACCAAATAGGGTTTGTTGTAGCAATTACTAAAGGAGTTCGAGCCAGACAAAGACACATGCACAAAAAAGGGAGAAGAACGTTCCTTAGGGGAAATGGGAAGGTATTAATTCCTTGCATAACTTTGTATAAGTTCACTTTGATCATTATCAACTTTGTATAAGTTCACTTTGATCATTATCACGAGGATTTAGAAACTTTCCTTCTTCTTGGTTCAAATTTCGAGAAGGAAGATAAAAGGAAAGCTCAATAATTGTACGTATAAGTTCCTCTTCACTTTTGACTATTTTGAGATTTTTTACTGTCACAAACTTTTTTTGTTGATATTTAACTTAATCATAGCATAGCAACTACGGTGTCTTTTATCATGTTCTTAGGGCATCTTCAATCGATATGTCATGCACATGAAAGGGCAAACATTGAAGGTTAAAGTTGCTCCAACCGAGTAGTCTGTAGAAGATGAATGTGATGAGCTTGTGTCAATTAGAAGAAATCTTGAAAATCAAGTTAATGTGCTCAAAGAGAGTAATATTTGCTTTCAAAACTCAAACAAACATCTCTTGGGTGAGTTGAATGAGACAAAAAGTAAGATTATCTCCTTGACCATTTGTGCTTCAAAAATTGATAATATGTTGAATATGGGAAAACTTCATAGTGATAAAGGGGGTCTTGGATATAATCCAATTGGATCTAGTGTGTCTAGCTCAACATGCGCAAAAAAGGAGTTCGAGCCAGACAAAGACACATGCATAAAAAAGGGAGAAGAACGTCCTTAGGGGAAATGGGAAGGTATTATTTCCTTGCATAATTTTTTTTGGGTCAAATTAATAGTCTAATCAACCTAATAGGGTTTGTTGTCGCAATCACTTTGACCACTATCACGAGGATTTAGAAACTTTCCTTCTTCGTAGTTCAAATTTTGGGAAGGAAGATAAAAGGAAAGCTCATAATTGTATGTATAAGTTCCTCTTCATTTCTGATTATTTTTAGGATTTTTTATTCAATAACGCTACATGCACCAACTTGTTTATCAACTCTATAACACTAAGATACCAACACTGACATGGCAACCCATATCATTTGCCATCTCATTTATTTTAAATACATATTTTGTTCAAAAAAAGAATTTCATCGGCAAAAATAAAAAATAACGGAAATTTTTTTATTATAGATTTAGCGTTAAACTCATCTCCTTCGTCTTTCGTCCTTTCCCTCTGAAAACCCTAGAAATTGAACAGTGCCTCCAATTACGTATCAAAGCATGGGATTGTTGGTCCCACAAGGAAAAAAAAAAACATATGCAGCCAATTAAGCTTATGGCTAATATATATATATATATATATATATATATATATATATATTGTCACACAAAAAATATATTATTCTGATATTAGAACTTAATCATACCGTAGGAACTACGGCGTCTTTTATATCACATCATCACCACTTTTTAAGTAAAAATGTATATGTCTTATCATATCTAATGATCACATTGCTAACTAAATTTTATACAAATATAACTTATTAGATGAAGATAAATATCTCACTTATGAAACTAATAGCAGATACACCCACTATATAAGGATGAGATGAGAAGTTGCTTAGTCAATCCATGGCGAATCTTTAGAATTAGAAGAGTAGTCATTAAAGTGCATCTGATACTCTTTTTATCTTAGAAAAATTAGGTATTAGACATAATTATCTTTATTAATTAGTATTTGAGACAAACAGTATTTCTGTTTTGGTTTTAATACCAAGAAATTGAATTTTGTTTTGGATTTGGCCAAAGTGGAGACCCAAATTCATTGGCCCACTTTACATTAATCACTGAAGGGACAATTATACCCTTTTTATTTAAAAGCCTGACCTAAATTCATTGCTCTCTCTTTCTCTCTCTCTCTCTCTCTCTCTCTCTCTCTCTCTCTCTCTCTCTCTCTCTCTCTCTCTCTCTGTGCAACAACGACGACCACATTGCCATGATCTGCGATCACCGATCCAAGATCGAGAGGTCGATCTGCGATGGAATTCTCAAGTTGCTTGACCCGCGGCTCATCCCTTTGACATTCACTGGCGACTCCAAGGTCTTCTAGCTCAAGATGAAAGACATTGTGATTGCTATCTTGCTGAGTTCAAGATTGATTGACTTGCGGCTCATCCCTTCGAATAACAAAGATTAGAACATCCAAGGTTCCAATCTCCAGTTTTCGTGTAATGTTTTTTTGTTAATTGCTCAGATCTTATGATATTATTTTCATATCAGACTTCACATCAATGTCAAGCCCTGATAATCTTATGACTTGTGTTTTTCTCTCTCTTTGTGAAGCTTATGATATTTGTTATTTTAAGAAATATTGAACTGATATGGATGCACATTTAACTAGTGATGTTACTTTTGTATAATTTTTTTTTTATTTCAATAGAATTTCAGTCTTGTTTATGGTTGGTGTTTTCTATCTCTTCCACATGTTCACCTCACACCTTTTAATGAGATTATCCTTTTCTTTAGCCAGTAATGGCTAGTCATTGCTCTGATAAGTAGGGCTCTTAAAGTGTATCTTCGGGTACAGTTATATATGAACTATCACTTCCTCTCCCAATTTGCTGTCATTTCTTTTAAGTGAAAGTGGCTTCTCAATTGGTCATTTGTTTCTATGAATTGCTTATTAATTTTTTATGTAACCTTCATGTTAGATTTTGCACGTTTGAATTTTCAAGGCTTTTACGCTGCAGTCTTGGAGAAAGATGATTGTTGATATCTGTAGCATCAACAAGGTAGTACTGAAATGAAGCTATTTGTAGGGAGTCGATTTTCCAGTTTTCGTGTAATGTTTTTTTTTGTTAGTTGCTCAATTCTTGTGATATTAATTTCATATCAGACTTCACATCAATGTTTTGATCTATTGTTTAAATCTCCACCTTGCATCCTTACTATTTTAGTCGTTGATATCTATTCTCAATGGTATTGCAAAACTTTTTGGTTTAGCTTTTTGGTGCATGGGTTTGAACTTTTTGATTTGGAAATGGTATTGCAAAACTACATTGTACAGGTTCTGCATTGTAGTTTTACACAAACTGCATTGCAGTTTTGAAAACTGTATTTCAGTTTTCATTTAATTACAAATTGATTTTTGTTCTTTCCTTGGCCTTCAACCTCACCAGTTTGAAGAGTAGAGGCTACCTAGATGAGGAATTGAGTGGGCAAGAGAAGAGTAGAACTACCCAAGAGCAAGGGAACTCAAAATTGGACTTTTGGAAACTGCATTGTAGTTTTCATTTAATTACAATTGGATTTTTGCTCGTCCTTGGCCTTCAACCTCACCAATTTGAAGAGTAGAGGTTACCCAGATGAGGAATTGGGTGGGCAAGAGAAGAGTAGAACTACCCAAGAGCAAGATAACTCAAAATTGGACTTTTGGAAACTGGAAACTGCATTGCAGTTTTCATTTTAATTACAATTTGATTTTTATTCTTTCCTTAGCCTTCAACCTCACCAATTTGAAAAGTAGAGGCTACCCAGATGAGGAAGGTGGGCAAGAGAAGAGTAGAACTACCCAAGAGCAAGGGAACTCAAAATTGGACTTTTGGAAACTAGAAACTGCATTGCAGTTTTCATTTAATTACAATTGTTTTTGTAGTTGTTTTTTTTTTTCAAAAACATAATTGATATCTACATTGTATTTTTGTTGCAGTTTCTGTTTTTATTTGCAGTTTTTGTGTGAATAAGTGTTGAAATGATTTTTTTATTTTAAATATCGTTGATTATTGATATAAATATTGTATAACTGAATAAATATTACAAAATCAAGTTTGGTGTAGTAGTTTGTGAGTGAGCCTTCCTCCTTTGAGGGTCAAGGTTCGAGTCCATTCAATGACACAAAATCTTTTTTTTAAAAGGTGAATAAAGGGCAATAGAGTTGGTCCCCTGCAGACTGTTGCAGGCTGGCGACGGGCGGTGGTGGTAGCAGGCCGGCGACGGACGGTGGACATGTGGCATAGTATGCTTACCTTAGAAGGAGTGGCATTGTGTGTAATTTTGATATTTTTTAATGATATTTTTGTAAAATTAGGTACTACATTTGGTCTTTGGCCTTATGCTAATTAGATGAAATTATATTCTTATCTTCCAAATTAGTAAACTATATTGTTTTAAAACTAAAGCTCCCTTTTATCTTCTTTGTTATTATCTTACATAAATAAAATCTCTTTGATATTGCAAAGAAGTTGTTTTCTTCTCCTTTTTTTCTTTTATTTTTTTAATAATAATAAATTTCCGTGAAAAGTAATTACATAACAAACAAGAGAGAGTATGCTGGTGCGGCTAGCATTAAATATATTTTATATAGCATAAGAAGTGATTTCTACATATAATTATAAACGGAATATATAAAGACTAGGCTAGCTATCCAAACCACTTCTACATCTGATATACATATATATAATATTACAGAGCTTCATTAGTTAACTAATTACTTATACCAAACTAAGTTGGTATATGTTAATTAGCGGCGAATCTTGGGGTACTCTCTTATCTCTATCCCCCCAAATAGCAGGGCTGCGTCCTTGCTATTAAGAACAGCCTGATCATTCCTAAGAGGAGTTGGGTGTCTCCCTGCACGAGCTGGTTGGTCTTGAGAAAATGGAGGCCTCTTGCCGGGCCGGCCATAGAACTTGTCTAGCATGGCAAAAGCCTCCCCTCCAAGCTTTGCTAGCTCTTCCTGAGTTGCCATAATAGTAATATTGCTACAATTTAGTACAAGCACACAAACAAACAGATGCACAAAGCAGGTCAGGTAATTTGGTTTGCCTTTGTTTTCTTGGTAAAATGGTTCGCGGCCAAGCCCCATTATATAGGAGTTAAAAAGGCCACCTTATTGTGAGACCTTGTGGATAAGTTGGTTGGATAACATAGATATCCATTCTTTCCAAAAGGGATTCCCACTTTTGGTGATTCCTTCAGAGACACTTTTGAATCTTTGAGTTGGGGGCTTTGCTTACGTTAGAAATATGTATTAGTAATGTTGCAAATTACAGAAGTGCCTTAAAAAGTATTATGATCAATAACACTATTGAACGTATGTATGGAAGATTGTTTGGTGCTAAGAATTTCGTGGCAGGTTGACCAATGGTTGGTACAAAACACATTAATGAAAAATAGGAATACGCACAAATTGTGGGAGGTGAAGATATTTATTCCTCAAGATTGACAGGAATCAATATCATAGTTTATTTTGCTTTTTTTTTTTTCATTGCTTGAGAGCTACATATGATGGATTCTTCCAATAAAATTATTTGTGGAGTATTTTTGTAGAGATCACTTTGTATTATATTTGAACAATTTACAGTTTAAACTGTCTATTTCATAGATTATCTCTTTAAAAAATCACATAAATTGAGAGTTGGATGTGACAAATTAATCTCTAAATAAACTTATTTGAGGGGGTATTTTTGTGGGGCTCAATTTGTATTGTATTTCAACAATTTGAACCCTCTATGTCATAGATGATATCTCTTTAAAAAAGCACCCCAATTGAATTTATTTTTCAAACCATTCTAACCATGCTCCTTTATCCAACTCCTAAGATAGGGAGACTTCTAGGAGCTCTTAAATCTGAGGAGAGAGAAAGGACTCCTAATGGTTCCCTATAATTAAATACTAGTTTACTTTAATGCTATTTTAAGTATTTACTTTAATGCTAATTATTTTTTAGTATATCCTACATCTGATATACAAATATTGGAATCCTTAGAGGAGATCTTCCTTGTAATTTTATTTCTTGATTTGAAAAATAAAGTATTAGTGTGGCGTGCATATGCTTACGATGGCAAGTTTATGTAGCCAAATTATTTAATCCTGCAGTTTCTTGAAATTAGAGACAACAATTTTGCTCTAACCCTCCAGCTAAATGACACTTCCAAAACATGTACAAAGTTCTAAGAAATGCCAACACAATTTTACACTAACAAACTTAAAATTGTGTATGTTGTTCTTGTAGATGATGAATGAATCTTGGCTATAAAAGATAAGACTTTTGCATCCATTGCACATTTGGAATTGGTGAGACTTTCCATTGTCCGTTTCTATAAAGTTTATGTAAAAATATTGGAATCCTTAGAGGAGATCTTCCTTGTAATTTTATTTCTTGATTTGAAAAAAAAAAAAAAAAAAAGAGTATATTAGTGTGGCGTGCATATGCTTATGATGGAAAGTTTACGTAACAAAATTATTCTGGCCTATCTCAGGGTAGGCAAGGCCTGTGCTTGATATCTTCTTGGTAGGAAATGATATTCTTGATCATACATACATACATATATATATATATATATATATATATATTATATAGGGAGTTTTAATTGAGGGATTTCTCAAATTTGAGGGACATCTTTGTAGAGCCCACTCTGTATTGCATTTTACTAATCCAAACTGTCTATTTTGTAGATACTCATTCAAAGATCATCTCTACAAAAAATCACTTGAATCTAATATTATTTTACCACTCAATTAAAATTATTAAAATTACAATTGAATATCGAAACGGTTTTTGATTTATCTAATATTTTGCAAAGATGATCTATGAATGTAGACTTAAAAAATAGATGATTTCAATCGTTGAAAAAAGATTCATAAGAAACCCTAAAAAGTGTCCCTCAAATAAAAGTATTTGAAGAATTCCTCAACATATATAAAGTAGGTGTGATTTCAATTTTTCAACAGAAAAAGATACCAATTAAAGTCGGCCAGTGTCCCACAATCCCCAACCACAACACAATCTTGCCTTCAACAATGCCTGGGTCCTTAGTTGCGATAAGATATTTGAAGAAGCTTGGGGAATAAAATGCCTTAAGAGACTGTTTAGGGGTGGTAGAAATCCACCTAATCCGGGCACGAGAATTGGCCGGGCCGGGCACGAGAAGAATAGCGGCCGGGGTTTGGAGACCAGGATTGGAGAAGTTAGCAACCGGAAATGTGGGGGTTCCTGTGGCCGAAATGTTGGAGAATTTTGGGAGATCTTGGCCGGGTCTCGAAGGAGTCTCATGGCGGCCGAGATTTGGAGCAGCCAGTGTCTTGGGCTGAATATGTGGCTGGAGTACTTGGAGGGCTACGGGGCAGGCCTAAGCCCAGGTTTTTTTAATTGCGGTCGGGTCTTCGGCTTTGAGCAGGCAAGGCTTCGGAGAATGCGGCTGGGGTATTTAGTCTCTTTGCAAATTGGGCTGAAAGGGTTTTGGTTTGGAGTAGACAAAGCTTTGGAGAATGGCGGCTGGAGCTTTGTGGATTTGTTAACGGCTGAAGGGTTTTCTAGGTTGGAAGTTTAATTGTCTTATTCGATATATACATACATAGATTCAAATAAGTGGGGCTGGAACTTCAAGATAATTGCGGCCGAGGCTTTATTGAACCTCCTTTGTCTAATTTTATATATACATTGTTGTAAAGTATAAAGTAGTGGAGCTCACTTACTATTTGTTTGTAGACTTTGGTGCATGAGTTTATTGCACATTCACGGGCATCATTTCCTTAGCCTATAAATAAGACATTATTGTGCCTTTGCATGTACACCTCCAATTGAGAGAAGAATGAGAGTCAGGCAGAGAAGAGGAAGAGAAGGAAGAAAGAGGGTGAGTGAGTGGAGAGGAAAGAGAGCAGAGAGAAATTCTCCAAGAGAGAAAATTCAGTGAGCCACACATATTGTAAACTCTAAAGTTGTAGCCCTATTATTTTATATAGTGGAAAAGTTACTGCTGCTGCTCTCCGAGGACGTAGGCATAGCCGAACCTCGTTAAATGTTGTGTCTCATCTACTTTACGTGCAGCTCAAAATTCGCACATATCCCAGTCCATTTTATAACACGTTATCAGCACGAATTCGCTTTAACAATACCAGCTGAATTCTCTGATGAAACCCATATATCTTATTCCTTTTTCTTCTTCCTCACCATCATCATCATGGACTGATCCCTACTTTCAAAACCTCACTCTCACATACACAACAACACAGATTGCCCCAAGTTCCTCCTATGGCCGCTCATCATCACTGGGGTCTCGATCATGGTGGTTGCAGAAGCCTGCTATATGAACCCAGGAGATAAGCACTCTGTTTTCTTTATATTGTTTATTTATTATTATTACTATTCATCATGCTCAACATATCTATCCGTTCATAGATCCTGAGTTTGACTGCATCTATTATGGCCCATCAGATAAGTAGTTCCTCAAGTATGCTCTGGAGGCCGACTCTTATGACTTGCCCAGGTTTGATGGTTTGAATTTTATAAGGGGGTGGCAGGGAAAGAAGATAATGTTTGTGGATGTAGATGCCCAAAGGTGGTAGGGAAAGAAGATAATGTTTGTGGATGTAGATGCCCAAAGCTTTTTTTTCACAAAGATAGCTGCACATGCCCACCAAGTTAGATTCCAAATTGCTTTAGGTGTAGGTCACTCAAGTGTTGGCACCTACTTCATCTTTTTATATCTAGCCTTTTGACAAAGTGGCATGTGCCATCATTTCCCCATTTGAAAAGCCCCCTTATGACAAATAAGGAAGCTAGCAAATAAGCTCCCTATCTTTTCAATTATTATTATTTTATACTATTTAATATCAATATTGGTGCATGTGTGTGCAGATTACAGGAGAAAAACATTCGATTTAGGGAGACAAGCGTGCTATCTTCCACAAACGATAATAATATAATATAATATTATCTGATCGTGGTGTTGATAATAACCCACCAACAATTGCCTTTAATTTATATATACAATAATTCTATTATTAGCTTTAATGAATGGTTTCACCTTCTATATTTTTAGTGGTGGTTTTTATCCCCACAGCTATTTTATTTACTGTATGGTGTAGGTTTATTACCCATACAACAATATCTATTTAAAAGGGTGGTGCGGGTTTATCGTCCACGCCTTCACTCTTATTTAAATGTATGGAGCAGAATTAGTGCCCATACAAGCACGTTTACTTTATCGCAAATTTACTTTTACTTAAAGTATGATGTGGAATTAACCCTCATACTTTATGAATTTACTTTACCTCACGTTTAATTTTATTTAAGGTATGGTGTGGGATTAACGTCCATACATTAAGCAATTTAATTTATGAATTTATTTTACCGCACATTTACATTT
>NC_047650.1:10289813-10323968 GCF_902201215.1 Prunus dulcis | reverse complement strand
CCATTGTGGAAACAATTCACGGTGTTTCTGGGCAACTAAATGTGATGGATGTTCTCGCTTCATCATCTCTTCATGCTCATCTAAGTATGCCATTATCTCATCACAATTGTTCAGTACGAACCAATGCGCTACCTCCATGTCATTTCTAGAAAACGACTCTCCTCGTCCAGGATCTCCAAAGGGTCGTGCGCTTTGGGCAAAAACAGAAAGTTTTTCCTTTCTCATACCTCCGTCATTATTGCGCTGAGGACGATTGAAAGCCGTCTCCACATCTTTTAAATACATTCCACAGAAAGTAAGCGACTCATATTGAACCCAAGCCTCTATAATTGATCCTTCGGGCTTCGCCCTGTTGCGTACACTTTTTTTCAGCTCTCCGAGAAGCCTGTCAAAATAAAATGATATGATACAAATTAGCAAGCCTGTGATAATGATGCATACACAAACGATAAGGATTATATACCTTTCTATTGGATACATCCAGCGATAGTTGACAGGACCAGCAAGCAATGCCTCTTCTGGCAAGTGAACCATCACGTGCATCATACTTGTGAAGAAAGCTGGAGGAAATATCATCTCAAACTTGCATAGGACTTGGACAATGTCATGGCGCAACTGAAACATGTCTGTCTTTCGCAATGTTTTTGCCGTCAGTTGGGAAAAAAATCTGGACAACAACATGATTGGCTTCACAACATCTTCCGGCAATAGATGTCGAATACCCACAGGAAGTAGGCGTTGCATAAACACATGGCAGTCATGGCTCTTAAGTCTAGTAAATTTACCCCCATCGACATTCACGCAACGTGCGATATTAGAAACATACCCATCGGGAAATTTGACAGACGATACAAACTTTAGAAACTCTTTTTTGTCATTCGGTTTCATAGAAAAGAATGCAAGATCCCTTCTAGCTTTATCACTGTCCCTGTTCATCCATAAACCCCTTCGTATGCCCATTCTTTCCAAATCAAGACGGGCTTTGATTGTGTCCTTTGTCTTGCCCTCGATATCTAGAATCGTGCCCACCAATGTGTCAAATACATTTTTCTCAACATGCATCACATCTAGATTGTGCCTCAATTTGAGTTTCGACCAATATGGGAGCTCAAAAAACATAGGCTTGTGAGTCCAGTTCATATGTGTAGAAGGTCTGGTCCGACTAACTGTTTTTCCGAACGGAGCAAAATCCAAACGGTTAAGCTGTTCCAAGATCTCATCACCGGACCATTCTCTAGGTCTGAGGCGACGCTCTGTGTTTCCGTCGAACTCTTTATCTTTTTCCCGCCATTCGTGGTCCCATGGCAACCATCTCCGATGACCAAGGTAACAAACTTTTCCTGCGTGCCAACCAGAAGTTACATCTTCCTTGCATACAGGACATGCCATATAACCCTTTGTGCTCCACCCAGAAACCATTGCATATGCTGGAAAATCATTCACAGTCCACATAACTGCTGCCCGCAAAGTGAACATCTTCCCAGTTGATTTATCGTACGTGCGAACACCGTTTGTCCATAAATCCTTCAGCTCATCAACCAGCGGCCTTAAGTAAACATCGATTGACCTCCCAGGATCCTCAGTTATCAAAACAGTCATCATCATGTATTCTTTTTTCATGCATTTCCAAGGCGGCAAATTATATGGGAATGCGAAAATCGGCCAAGTGCTGTGGTGTTGGTTTAGAACCCCATACGGATTGAATCCGTCAGTGGCAAGTCCCAATCTAACATTTCGGGGATCAGCAGCAAACTCGGGGAACGTTCGATCGAACTCTTTCCATGCCTCCCCATCTGCAGGATGCCGCATCACATCATCGTCTACCCGTTTTTCCTTATGCCATCTCATGTCTGTGGCAGTATGCGTCGACATATACAATCGCTGCAACCTAGGTTTCAGGGGCAGATAACGCATGACTTTTTGTGGGATCTTAGTCGTTCTATTCTGAGATGTCATTTTGAACCTCGACTCATTGCATATAGGGCATGTATCCAACGTTTCATGCTCCTTGTAGAATAACATGCAATTATTTTTGCAAGCATGAATTTTTTCATAACCCAATCCAAGACCATTCAACACCTTCTGCGCGTGTTTATGGTCTTTCGGCAAACAATTGTCCATCGGAAGCATTCTCTTGAAAACCCCAAAAAAGTAATCGAAACACAGGTTCGACATACGATACTTTATTTTTTCGTGCATTAGCTCTACAATGGCCGTGAGAACGGAAAAGCTCTCGCACCCCGGGTATAACTCTTGGTTGGCATTTTTTAACAGTTTTTCATATTGTTCAAACTCCGCGCTGTCTATTGGTGTAGGCACGTCATCTTCCCTTTCGTGATTGATGTTGGTCGATGCAAATGGAAAAGCATCCTGTATAATATCCATGACTTGATCATTAGGATCCACAATAGGTTCAACATTGTCCATTCTTGTGGCATTTGAAGATGAAGCATGGTCTAATTGTTCCCCATGAAGGTTCCAAATGCTATATGTCTCAATCATTCCATTCCTTACTAAATGAAATCCAACATTTTCAATTGTCTCCCACAACGTGTTATTACACCTCCTACAAGGACATCGGATTCTAGTTGCACCCGGGTTGTGTCTACGTGCAAACTCAATAAAATCCTCGATTCCATCCAAGTATTCGTCTGAGCATCTATTCGGGTTCTGTATCCACCTTCTGCTCATAATTCCTGAAACCACAATCACAACACAACAATCACAACAACTTCATACGAAGTTATAATGTCACCTTATGCCTCCGGTAAGGGCCCTATCCCATTCGGGAATGCATAGTCCTGTCACGTAACCTACGGCTACATGAGATTAGATTTCGACATGGATGAATTTCGGCAGCATCTCGATACAGTTCTTGAGGTGGGCATAGGTATAAATACCTACGTACCACCCGAAGAACGTACCGAGATGACACCGAAATCTCCACAATCGAAACCTAATCCTGTAGCCGAAGATTATGTGACAACACTATGCATTACCAAACTGTCCAAATAATGGGACAATTCAAGAATTAATTGGACCGCAGTCATGCTTTACGCATCCATGCACGAAATCCAACTAATCTCGAACGGGAAACTAAATGTTACTAAACATACAAATAAAAGTACGAAGTTAATTTCAATTAACTTCGTACATCACAACACATTGTGCTACGTCACGCACAATTTAACAACATAATATAAATATAACTTCACAAAAAAAATATACACATAACAAACTAACTTTAACATTTTTAATATATAAAACGAATAAAATACCTTGTCAATCGTTCTCCACCAATCGCTAATTACAAATATCCCTAACGAGAACAAAATTAATAGCGTTAGTACGAATTTACATTAATACTTATAAACTAACGACAAAAAATACTTACCCAATGAACGTACTGAATTTCCAGCAGAGGCAGCGGCAGAGAGGTTGAGAGAGAGGCAGAAAGGCAATTTTTTTGCTTTCTACCTCTGCAATGGCAGAATTCTGATATGAAGAAGGACTTTGCGCGACGAAGCATAAATTTCGTAGCGCAAAATGCCGTTGCGAAAAACCATTTTTCCATCGCACAAAACGAGTTTTTTCGTCGCGCAAAACCTTGTCAACAAAAAAACTTTTGCGCGACGCATGACGTTTTCGTCGCGCAAAAACAAAATTCCGTCGCGTAACATTTAAGTTTCGTCGCGCAAGAATGTACCGACATCTGCTTTACGCGACGAAATCTAATTCGTCGCGCAAAAAAAAAACCCCCCCTCAATTATTTTGGCGCCAAAATAAAAATATCCTTTGTTTTCTTACGCGACAATAAATGGTTTCATCGCGCTCAGTTGTCTTTTGCGACGAAACCTATCATCGCACGAGTTTTCGCAGCCAATTAACCTCACCTTTACGCCATGAAGTGTCCCATCGTCGCGCTAGGTTTTCTTACTCGATGATTGCTCTCGCCGTGCTAGTGTTTGGCGCCAACAAAAAACCCGAGTTTTTTTTCGCTCACTTTGTGCGACGAAGGTGTATATCTATCGCGCTAAGAGATTTTGCGCATCGAAAACTTTGGTTGTGCAAGTTTTCAATTTTTTGCGCGACGAAACTTGTTTTCTGTCGCTTTATTGCATTTTGCGCGACGAACATGTATTCGTCGCTCAAATAGTAAAACGTAGTAGTGATCATAAAACAATTCATAGTTCGGGCAGTTATTAAGAATAGGAAGGGATAACCGAATTGAGTTCATGGATTAAACTAGGTTAGGTTACAAACAAATAATTTATTTTTCTATTCAAAACCCATTCAAAAGAAGGGGCAGTGTACGAGAAATCAAATAATACATAAATGATTGAAGCCTCGAACGTTCGGAAAATGCTATAAGGTGTTCGAAAATGGTTGAAGTAGTTGAATAGGAGGATCACTATGACTATAGCCCTCGGTAAATTTTCCAAAGACGAAAATAATTTATTTGATATTATGGATGATTGGTTACGGAGGGACCGTTTCGTCAAAATTGAGGGTTGTTAGGTTCAATGGTTCTTGAACTTTCACACGATTTCTATTTTGATCCCTCAATTTCCAAAATCGTTCCCATGGTCCGTCAATTTTGTTAACTTTTTCTGTTAAATTTGAGCATGTGCATGGCACATGGTGTACTATTGAGGGTCAAAATCAGAAATTAGTTCACTCCTCGGGTAAATTAAAAATATTCAGATGGTGAAAGGAATATTCAAAAGATTTTTAGTTTTTAGTTTTTAGTTTTTATTTTTATTTGTTGGGAGAAAGGAATATTCATATGGTGGAAATTAAAAATAATATAAAAAGACCATTTAACCCCTGTATTTAGCGAAAAAGATAACAAAATTGATGGCATGACCATTTGTCCTAACAAAACTGAAGTTGAAGGACCACGGGAAAGATTTTGAAAATTGAGGGGCCAAAATGCAAATCAGGTCAAAGTTCAAGGACTATTAGACCTAAGATCCCAAAACTTAATAAAGGTCATAAGCAATCTTTAGTGGTTTCCCATAGAATAAGCAAATATAATTTTCAGTGCATTTCTTTTCGGACAAATAGGGCTTGGTTCTTCGGAAAAAAAAAGGGGCTTGGTTCATGGTCTCTCCTTTCCATTTTTATTTATTTAAGAATGACCAAGATTGGAGATTTGGTTGTGTCTCAGTGCTTACCAACTCCAAATCCATGGTTGGATATATGATCATACCTTCCAATTTGTTATTGTAAGGGAAAAATAGCTCACCAGAAAACTGGAAGATGGTCTATCACTCTGAAACCTTTTCTTTTCTTGTTACATAGGCCCAAAGTCCAAAAAGCTGGGTTAATCGTTTTATTAGTCCCTGAATTTAGACCTAATTTGCATTTGAGTCCCTCAATTTCCAAAATGGTTCCCGTGGTCCTTTAACTTCACTTTCGTTTGGACAAATGGTCTTGTCGTCAATTTTGTTAACTTTTTCAGTTAAATGCAGGGGCAAAATGGTATTTTTAAAATAACAATAAAAGAAAATCAAATTAAAAAAAAATGAAAGTTTTGGGGGGAGTAGAAATCGGAATAAAGGGGGAGAGAGAGAGAGAGAGAGAGAGAGAGAGAGAGAGAGAGAGAGTTTATTTTTAATTTTTTATTCATATTTTAATCAATTTTGATACAAAACCATTTTGCCCATGCATTTAACAAAAAAGTTAACAAAATTGACGGCTGGACCATTTGTTTTAAATAAAAACTAAAGTTAAAGGACCATGGGAACGTTTTGGATATTTAGGGAATTAAATGCAAATTGGGTCTAAGTTCAAGAACTAATAAAACGATTAACCCTGAAAAGCTAAAAAAACCACCAATGCTTATACAAACGATCCAATCCAAAGCAAAAACTCATAAGCCCCGTTTGGTGGACCAGATTGGATTGATTAGGATAAGACTCCGAGTGTTGGACTGGGCTGGACTTTAAGTCCTCTGAGTTGTTCGGAAATGCTATAAGAGCATCTCGAACAGTAGTAGCAAAAAAAACTCTTCAAATTGAAGTTTGTTAACCTACGTGGAAATTTGAAAAGCCTTATTTGCTATTTGAATAAAATTTACTCCAATAGACTCTTCAATTCAATTAATGCAATATCATGAAAAAGAATGAAAAATATGAAAACAAGTGAAAAATGTCTATGTATTTATTATATGAAAAGAGAAAAAAAAACATGTTTTTAACATTTTCAAGGTAGGTTTTGTTTTGCCAAAGTAAAATTAAATGTTTGAAGAGCCAAAGTCAACTTATCAGTCCTTAAGAGAGAGAAAGAAGTTGTAGCTTTGATTACTGAGGTTGAATAGGCTATTGGAGAGAGTTTTTCTGATGTGGCTCACCTATTTTAGAATTCCAAAGATGTTGAAGAGGCTATTGGAGATGCCCTAATGAGGGGGTTGTGGGAGGGGTTCGATCCCACTATCCAACAGGAGAGAGAAAATATTGGACTTCTACTTTTTTTATAATTGAATGGTTGGATTGAATCCCTCGTTGAACCCTCTCACCAAAATACCTCTCATTATAGAAGCGCCTTGAGTTGTTTGGTAGATCAATAAGCAGCACTAGACTGGACTTATGTCTATTGCACTGTTTGGTACAAGAATATACTGGACTGCATTGGACTTCAATATTATATATATATATATATATAATATATATTGTTTATTTAATATCAGAAATAATTAAATTTATGAAAAAACATGCGCACATAATTAAAAGTAAGAAAGCCCCATCACATACTAATTTGCTTTTACCCCATCACAGTAAAACATGTCCAAATATAACAAAGTAAAAACTCACCAATCCAATCCGGATTGGACCTATGTCCAATTAATTGGACTCATCTAGTTCAATTCGGCCCACCAATTCGGCGCCACGTGTCAAAAAATAAGTATAGCCACTCGACGATATTATTTAAATACAGTATATTCAAATGGTATTGCCCCATGGCTATACTATTTAATTAAAAAAACAATAAGAAAAAAGGACCCTCCTAATTGCATTAGTTTGTACTTTATACATATTAATTTGCTAGTTTCAACATATCCAAACTAGATATTAATCGGACACTATATAATATTGTAATATAATTTTTATGACATGCATTATTCTTAATGAATAGTATGTGAGAATTATTTTGTATAATACGTGAATTTTGTGTCTTACTGCAAATTTTGAAAAAAATACGTGTATTAAACATTAGAAATACGTATGTACATGTATGTACATGTACAATACGACTATTCCACATTTCTATTTTAAAAAACGTGAGACGTGCATAGAACACGAATGTATTATTAAAAAATGCGTACGTACGTATATAATAGAGTATTAAACGTGAAAGTACTAAATTCTTTATGCTGGTAATAAGTCTGGAAATGTAAAAAAATTAAAAGGGGACAATAGAGAGTCGGATAATAGCCTAATAGTAATGGATAACTACTTTTATCCATAAACGAAAATCGGGGAAAAAATATTAAAAGAAAATTAGGATCCCAGTATATATATAAAAGACTATAGCCACTCATCTATACTATTTATTGAAGACAATTTTTTTATGGAATAAAACAGTACTGCCGCTCGGCGATACTATTTTGTTAAAAATATTTAAAAAATCGAGTATAGCTGAAAGGATATATGATTTACTATATTAAAAAAAAGAGAACAGACGCACAGCCCGTCGGCTATACTATTTTTTATATTAAAAAGGACCCCCACCGATTAGCTGCCACATGTCAAAACCAGTTTATTTTTAAAAATAAAAAAATAAACCTACGGAGTATAGCCGTACGGCTGTACAATTTTTTAAAAAAGAGGACCCTCTAGCGCCACGTGTCAAAAATAAGTTTTTATATAAAAAAAAAGAAGTCAAAGTATAGCTGCCAGGCTATCCTATTTAAATACATTATATTCAAAGGGTATCGCGGCACGACTATACTATTTAAGTAAAAAAAAAAAAAAAAAAGGACCCTCCTAATTGCATTAGTTTATACTTTATACATATTAATTTGCTAGTTTGAACATATCCAAACTAGATATTAATCGGCCACTATATATTATTGTAATATTATTTTTATAACAGATATTATTCTTATTCAATAGTATGTGAGAATTATTTGTATAATACGTGAATTTTGTGTGTCTTACTGCAAATTTTGTAAACAATACGTGTATTAAACATTAGAAATACGTATGTACATGTACAATACGACTATTCCCCATTTCTATTTTAAAAAAGTGAGACGTGTATAGAACACGAATGTATTATTGAAAAATACGTATACGTGTATAATAGAGTATTAAACGTGAAAGAGCTAAATTCTTTATACGGGTAATAACTTTGGAAAAGTAAAAAATTAAAATAGGACAATAGAGACTCGGGTAATGGCCTAATAGTAATGGATAACTACTCTTATCGATAAACGAAAATCGGGAAAAAAATTAAAAGAAAAAAAGGATCCCAATATATATATATATATATATAAAAGACTATAGTCACTCGTCTACACTATTTATTGACGACAATTGTTTTTTATAAAAAAACAGTAACGCCGCCCGCTATACTATTTTTTTTAAAACATTTGAAAAACTCGAGTATAGCCGCACGACTATACGATTTATATATATAAAAAAAGTGAACAGATGCACGGCCCTTTTCTGCCCACCTGTAAAATAGTATAGCCGTGCGGCTATAGTTGAAAAATTAAACATGGAGTATACCCCCACCAATTAGCCGCCACGTGTCAAAACTAGTCTATTTTTAAAAAAAATAAAAAAACATGGAGTATAGTCGAGCAGCTGTACAATTTTTTTATATAAAAAAAAAGGACCCTCTAGCGCCACGTATCAAAAATAAGCGCCACGTGTCAAAAATTAGTTATTTTTTTATTTTTTATTTTTTAAATCGTAGTATAGCCTCCTAGCTATACTATTTAAATGCATTCACGCCTGCTACACCCGACTTACAAAGTTTCGTAAATATTTTTTCGCAGTTGTATTTAAATAGATGTCCGTTTCAACAATTTCATATTTTCATTTTCGCGCATGTGATAGATTGTCGTCTTAAAAGTTTTCCTTTATCGCCCATATTTTTCTAAAGGCCCATCTTAGCAGTTTTTTTTTTGTTGTTTTTTTTTTTTGTTTTGGTCATTTATAGCCTGTAAATTGCTAAGATGGATGTTTAGAAAAATAAGGGCGATAAAGGAAAACTTTTAAGATGACAATTTATCACACGCGCTCGATTAAAATATGAAACTGTTGAAACGGACATCTATATAAATAGATTGCGAAAAAATATTTACGAAACCTTGTAAGTTGCGCGTGTGATTAAAAAAAAGCATCTCGCACGCGCAGAAGCGCGTGCAAAGAGGCGTCTAATGAACTTTAGGAGCTAGTGGGATTCTTATTCAATTAATTACCCACATATTAATATTATCCAAAGCAAATCCAACATGAATTGGAAAATCTCAAATAATTTAAGTAAAATAATATTTTCATTTCACACAACGTCGTAGTTTTAGATTATGTACATATGTATATATTAACATAATATGCACATAAGAGAAAGACATGCAACGATCAAGACCACTTGCGCCACCCATTCCTCTCTAATTGATCTTTCACTTTTTCATTGTCAATCTATACATAAATAACATGAGATGAGACCAAACTTAAATATATACTTTTAAATTTGTACTAATCAAATTTTTGCATAATTTGGGAACATGTATAGTCACCTTCAATTTTGATAGTTTATCCTTTGATGCATGCCTATTTATTTATAAATTTAAAAAAAAAACTTAATTAAGGGGATTAAATGGGTAATTTAGTTTAAATGAATATAACACTACAATATAGTTGAATCTATGGATATAAATGAAAATTTCTATGAAAATTTCTATGGATATAGTGAATCTATGAAAATTTCTTTATTTTAATCACGTGTATAAATTGTTGAAACGAACATCCAACAAGATACAATTGCAAAAACAATAAAAAATAAAAAATTTGTAAGTCGCCCATAGTGTGCGTGATTAAGAAAAAGCCTCTTACACGTGTTTCCGCGCATGCATAAAGGCTAGTCTAAAGAATTTTAGGAATTAAGGCGATTGAACTGGTGTTATTGCTTTAGAGGATGAAGTAATTGGAGTTGTTGCTTTAACTTCGGACAATTGATTAAAACAAAAGTAAATTTGAAGTGGATATGATGAAAGTGACATCAATACTATCCAAAATTAATAGGAACATCTCCAATGGAGGTAAGAAAAGAAGAAGAAAAAAAAACGTGTAGACAATTTTGAAATGCGAAGAATTAATAAACATCCAACTCCTATGGAGTTGTGGCAAACAATTTGACATACCAAGCTAAATAAAAAGAAAATACTACGGACTCTCACCCTTTATCAATAATTGATATCGTAAGTAGAAAAATTAGTATCAATAATTGCATCACAACTTGCCAACTCTGTGCATCCTCTTAGATAAAACCAAAGACAAAAAACATTAACAAAACCAATCATTCTAAAAAGTCAGAAAAATAAAAGAGAACGATGAAACTTTACCTATTATATATGTGCATGGCAATGATGTTGAGTATCAACATATAAATTGGTTCGGGTGGTGGGATACACTTAACATCTAAATTGGTTGAAGCATGCCACATTTAAAGTGAGTATCCAACAGCAGTTTTGGTAACCAAGATAAACTAAACTAACTATGGAGAATAGGTTTGTACAAATATGCTAAGAGAAATCACTTACTCTAGGTATTCTCTCTTGCAATATATACACATACTCAAATAAAAAAATCATAAGAAATGTTCCACTGAATAGCATCAAATTCACTTTAAAAGTATCAACATCCTTATATAAACATAGTTAAAATTCCCAAAATGAAACATAAGAAAATCATAGAGAAAATATTTACTTGACAAAATGAAACATAAGAATGAAAGAGACAGAGAGAAACCAAGACAAAATTAGCCAAAATAGAGAAGATTAAAATTTGGAAATCAAACACCCAATTTCAGAAATCCTAACGAACTATTTAAAACTTGGAAGAGCACGCGTGATGACCAAAAAGGGATAGGATTTGAAATAATAACCTGGTAAATAGCTTGAACACTATCCCTCCTATACGAATTTAAATCTTCTCTCTTTCTGAGTTTGAAGACTACCTCCTTTATCTGAGCACAAACAGTTTTTAGTTACACCAGCACCAAGAAAAAACACATCATAAGAAGAGCAACAAAAATTGGAGGAGACTATATTGAAGTCCAAGCACATGATCCTCATGAAGCTTTGTATTCCTCTATGAAATTGGTACTTAGGTGACGAGGGGTAAACTTAAACGATATTCAACCAAGAACGCAACAAACTTCACACACTCTAGACCTTGACCAAATACTCTTATGACTAGTCAACTGTCAGATATGAATTATACCAAACAATAACATACACAGAGCATACCAAGATGTACCTGCAAGCCTAGAGAATTACTAGTGACAACCTAGGCACTCAGAAGGACCCATCAATCTAGGCATCCCCTGTGCTAGCAACAACTATGGTGAAAGTGTGTGAAGACAGCATAATCAAGCAAACACCAAACAGCAGATAATGATGACTAGTCAACTACAAGGATACAAACCCAGAATTCATGGGATGACTAGTCAACCACTAAGAACACAAACCAAAAATTCATACGATGACTTGTCAACCACCAAGAACACAAACCCAGAATTCATACGATGACTAGTCAACTACCAAGAACACAAATCCAGAAAAATTACAGAGATGCAATAAAAAATTGTTCACCCAGAAACCCACCATTGGGAAAAATTGGGAGTCATCAACCGACCAGGCAATCCACTAAGTAGAAAAAGATTCTTACAAAGGAACACAAGCAAGCTCAAGAAAAACCTAGATCTATTTAGGAAGATGAACTATACCTCCTTTGTGCAATCTTCTTCTCCAACTTAGCAGAGCTTGAAGCTCAGTTCTTCATGGCAATGGCAGCTCTTTCTCTAGCTCATTCATCCCATGGCACCAGCTTGCAAGCTCTAACTCAAACAGAAACCAAAATTTGGATTCAAATGAGAATGACTAATTTCTTCAAGAAACCATACTCTTGAAGAAATCAATCTTGAATCTAACCTAGATATAAATGAGATAGTGTTTTAAGTAGCTAGATGCAGATTCGTATTTCAAATGCAATTTTTCAAAAAGAAATCAATTTGGAAAAACTCATAGATGAAAATAAGATGGTTCTCTCTTGAGGAAGAAGAAGCGAAAGATGGCAAGCTAAACTTTCCAAAATTCCACCCGAAAGAGACGACTGCCTAAAGAGGAATTCTTTGGCATTTACACACAAAAGTTCCCTAGGTCAGAATGACACATGGCAGTAGAGAGAGAAAGGAGAATAGGACAAAAGAGTTGGTTATCTAGCTGGAATTCCTACAGAGCAAGGATGACTAGTCATATGAAAAACAGATGACTAGTCATCATTTTATGAAATCAATTTAATGCAATGTGATGCAATGCACAATTTACCTTTGTCAATTTGCTTGAACCTCCATAGGATAGTTGTTAGTTAAGAACACCTAGAGAAGCTATTCTTAATCTAAACTTGAGCTTGATAAAAACAATAAAAATCCTATTACAAAATTGTCAAGGGAAGCCAAAAGAAAAACTCAAAATGCATACATTAACACCCTACCAAAAGTATTCCTTGAGAAAAGAGGAAAAGAAACAAAAAATCAAAACATAATTTGATTCCTAACAGAAAAGAAATGCAAAAAAAGACGTCAACCTTTTACTGAAAGATGCAACAACAAAAAACATAAAGATAGGAGAAACTAATACAAATCATAAATCCAATGCTATATTTTAAATTTTATAATTAATATTTTTCCAAGTTCAACTTTAAAAAATTTCTCATCGTTTGAATTGGATCATTTGTTAATTTTTAAGCCAAAAAAATAACTTTTTTATTATAATTTTAATTTTAAAAAAAATTAAAAAATTAATAATCCGGTTCAAAACCAGAACCGTAACTGGTCAGAATTGAACCGGCTAGTTTAAAAAAAAAAATTGCTTAAACAGGACCAGTTAAATAATACTAGTTCTAGTTCCGATTTGAGGTGAGAGTCAGACCGAACCGGACCATGCCCACCCCTAATCTCAGGTCAGGTATAGCCTGTCCAGCTGCAACATAGCTCAACATTTATCTAATGTCTCCTAGGGATTGTTTGGTATGCTTCATTATGCTTCATTGAACTGAACTGGATTACATAAGACTTGAAACCCATGTTTGGCATTGGAAAGGATTAACTTAAATAAGATTATATAGTCCAACAATTGAAAAAAAACCCGAATTAGCATGTCTAATATAGCTAGCCCAAAATTGGGTTTGCAAAATAGCTCCTTTGCTATTTTGAACAAGAGAGTCCGGCTGGATGGTTTGAATCAAAACAAACCCCCCGACGCCCCCACCCCCGCGCCCCCCGAATTTCTTCTCCCCATGACCACCATCCTCAAGCCACTCGCAGAACCATCTCTCTTCGCCACCAGCAGAACCTAGAACCATCTTAGTCTAATTCGTAGCAGTTCCCAAAAAAAAAAAAATTAATGAAACCAAAAATAGAGAGAATAAGAAATCTAGGTCTGCGTATGATGCTGCTCCTATTTCTATTTGGTAGATTCCTTACTTGCTGATGATGTTTTAGCGGCTTAGTTAGAGAAGAAGAAAATGAGAGAAAGAAAAGAGAGATAGAAGAATAAATAAAAAAGCGAGCAAGAAGGAAAATAAGAATAGAATACTAGGAAAAAAAACTAAAAAAAGAGAGAGAGAGAGAGAGAGAGAGAGAGAGAGAGAGAGAGGTGGTAGGAGGTGGGCTATTTGTTTTTTCAATTCACACGGGTTGGCTTGTTCTTCCTAATTATAATTTTTTTAATTATTTATTTTTAGGTTAAAATCTCTAATTAAATTTAATTATTTAAATAATTATTTTTTAGTCTGATAGGACACCAAACATAGGTCTTCATTATTTTTACAATCCAGCTTCTTAGTCCGACACAACACCAAATGTATATCAGTACTTAATCCAGCCTAGTCCAAATCGAGCAAATCCAAGACAGTTCCAGGATTTAGTCCAGTCCATGATAATCCGTCGTACCAAACAACCCCTTAAAGTTCATATATATAAGGAGTCTAAGAAATCTTGCAAGTTGGTAAGGTTATTGTCAAAAGATTAAACTTTACAAGACGTATGGTCATTGGCCTGCCTCTAAAAGGAGATTATTTTCCTATTCCACTCCTGTTTATGTATAGGATCTACCTTTAATTTTGCAAGTTGGTACGTGATTGACCCTTTGCAATTTGTTGGCAGTCAATCTATCGAAACCATAAATTAAATAGATTTGTAAATACTCTTTTTAAATTGGAACATTTTGTACTCCTATAAACAAAAATAATTAATATCAGAAATTAAATTTTTTTGTATTTATTTAATATCAGAAATAATTAATTTTATGAAAAAAACATGCCCACATAATTAAAAGTAAGAAAGCCCCATCACGTACTACTTATTTGCTTTTACCCCATCACAATAAAACATGTCAAAATATAAGAAAGTAAAAACTCACCAATCCAATCCGGATTGGACCTATGTCCAATTAATTGGACTCATCTAGTCCAATCCGGCACACCAAATGGGGTCATAATTCATACTCTTAGAAATGTTAGTTGATAGATGATACTTTTTTTTGTTGTTGAGAAATTCTAGGATTGCATTCATACTTCAGCCAAAAAAAATCAATGGCCTCAAAGGGCCAATACAAACTACCCATGAACGGCCATTACAATAACGGAGCGATCTAACATCAAAATTAAGACAATCAGATGTTCCTCTAGTAACGATCAGGCAGGATTGCAAAAACTCTGGCATAAGCATCCCAACTAAGATTACAAACTCAAAATAAAAAAATAAAAAAAAAAGAGATAAAACTTGAAAAAACTAAGGCATAACAATACAAATAAAACTCTTATAAAGGAGAGAGGAAAAGCTCTCAGAAAGGGGAGGTGGAAAGCTCTCACAAAAGGAGAGGTGAAAATTGCATAGAGAACTCAAAGAGCCTTTGCGACTTATTCCAAACATAAATAAACCACAAAAAGGATGATGGTGGAGATCTGATGCCGAAATGCATGTGGAGATCCAACAATGACACATAACTGCCTGTGATGGTTGGATGAAAATCATAACAAAATGAAGACAAATAGAGGAAACCTTCTGTCTCTGCAAATGAAGGAAGAGCATAAAGGAGGAAGAGAAGAGACTGAAGAGGGGAGGGGAGGAAGAACAGTGGCTTCCTCCCGCTCAAAGTGAAAATGGATGTAAGATTATTTTTTAGGGGAGAGAGGGCTAGAGTTTCTCTGGAGGTTTGCGCTCTCGTTGATTGTTTGTTGATAGATGATACTTAACCTGCAAAACTTCACTAATACTATAATTATTACTAGTTCTTTGGCACACACTCCGATTGAATTTTTTTTTTACTTGTGATATATAACTTTTTTTTTTTATTATTCAACAGGTTTGAAGGTAGTTTTTTTTAAAATTTTTTTTATTTATGGACAACTGTAGTACTGCTCTTAATATTAATTTGCTAGTTTCAACTTATCCAAAGTAGATATTAATCGGTCACTATATAATATTGTAGTATTATTTTTATAACATATATTATTCTTATTCAATTGTATGTGAGAATTATTTTTATAATACGTGAATTTTGTGTGTCTTACTGCAAATTTTGTAAAAAATACGTGTATTAAACATTAGAAATGTGTATGTACATGTACAATAGGACTATTCCACATTTCCTCTTTAAAAAATGTGAGACGTGTGTAGAACACGAATGTACTATTAAAAAATATGTACATACATATATAATAGAGTATTAAACGTGAAAGTACTAAATTCTTTATGCGGGTAATAACTCTGGAAAAGTAAAAAATTAAAAGGGGGCAATAAAGACTCGGGTAATGGCCTAATAGTAATGGATAACTACTCTTATCCATAAACAAAAATCGGGGAAAAAAATTAAAAGAAAAAAAGGATCCTAGTATATATACAAAAGACTATAGCCACTCATCTATACTACTTATTGAATACAATTTTTTTATTATTTAAAGAAAACAATAAAGCCTCCCGACTATACTATTTAAAAAAAACATTTAAAAAATCGAGTATAGCCGCACGTCTATACTATGTACTATATGTTAAAAAAAAGAGAATAGACGCACAGCTCTTTGGCGCCCAAGTGTAAAATATTATAGCCGTTCGGCTATACTGGAAAAATTAAAAAACTGAGTATAGCCATGGCGTCTCTACTATTTTTTAAAAAGAGGACTACGTGTCAAAAATAGTTATAGCTGCTCATATTCAAAAGGTATAGCCACACGGCTATAATATTTAATTAAAAAAATTATGAAAAAAAGACCCTCCTAATTGCATTAGTTTGTACTTTATACATATTAGTTTGCTAGTTTCAACATATCCGAAGTAGATATTAAGCGGCCACTATATAATATATATTATTCTTATTCAATAGTATGTGAGAATTATTTGTATAATATGTGAATTTTGTGTGTCTTACTGCAAATTTTGTAAAAATATGTGTATTAAACATTAGAAATACATATGTACATGTACAATACGACTATTCCACATTTCCATTTTAAAAAACGTGAGATGTGTATAGAACACGAATGTATTATTGAAAAATACGTACATACGTGTATAATAAAGTATTAAACGTGAAAGTATTAAATTCTTTATACGGGTAATAACTCTGGAAAAAGGTAAAAAATTAAAAGGGGACAATAGAGACTCGGGTAATGACCTAATATTAATGGATAACTACTTTTATCGATAAACAAAATTCAGGGAAAAAAAATAAAAGATAAGAAGGATCCCAGTATATATATAGAAGACTATAGCCACTCGTCTATACTATTTATTGAAGAAAATTTTTTTAAATTAAAAAAAAAAGGGTATAGTCACCCGGCTATACTATTTTAAAAAAACATTGAAAAAATCGAGTATATTAAAATAAAATAAAAAACAAGAGAACAGACACACAGCTCTTTGGCGCCCACGTGTAAAATATTATAGCCGTTCGGCTATACTATTTTTAATTATAAAAAAGGACCCAACCGATGAGCCGCTACGTGTCAAAACTAGTCTATTTTAAAAAAATAAAAAACACGGAGTATAGCCGTGCGGCTGTGCTATTTTTTATTTATTTTAAAAGAGCACCCTCTAGCGCCACGTGTGAAAAATAAGTTTTTTTTTAAAAATCGTAATATAGCGTCCCAGCTATACCATTTAAATACATTATATTCAAAATGTATAGCCACACGACTATACTATTTAAGAAAAAAGGACCCTCCTAATTGCATTAGTTTGTACTTTATACATATTAATTTGCTAGTTTCAACATATCCAAAGTAGATATTAATCGGCCACTATATAATATTGTAATATAATTTTTATAACACATATTATTCTTTTTCAATAGTATGTGAGAATTATTTCTATAATACGTTGATTTTGTGTGTCTGACTGCAAATTTTTTTAAAAAATACGTGTATTAAACATTAGAAATACGTATGTACATGTACAATACGACTATTCCACATTTCCTTTTTTAAAAAAACATGACACGTTTATAGAACACGAATGTATTATTAATAGAGACTCGGGTAATGGCTTAATAGTAATGGATAACTACTCTTATCGATAAACGAAAATCGGGAAAAAAATTAAAAGAAAAAAAGGATCACAATATATATATATATATAAAAGACTACAGCCACTCGTCTATACCATTTTATCGAAGACAATTTTTTTTAAAAAAAAACAATAAAGCTGCTCGGGTATACTATTTTTTAAATATTTGAAAAAAATCGGGTAGAGCCGCACGGTAATACTATTTACTATATATAATATAAGAGAACATACGCAGCCCTTTCATGTGTAAAATAGAATAGCCATCCGGCTGTACTTGAAAAATTAAAAAAAATGAGTATAGCCGGGCGGCTAAAGGACCCCCACCGAGTAGCCGCCAAGTGTCAAAACTAGTCTATTTTTTTAAAAATAAAAAGCACGGACTATAGCCGTCCGGCTGTACTATTTTTTTTTTAAATTTAAAAAGAGGACCCTCTATGGCCACGTGTCAAATATAATTTTTTTTGAAAAATTCATAGTATAGCCGGCCGGCTATACTATTTAAATACATTATATTCAAAAGGTATAGCCGCGCGGCTATACTATGTAATAAAATAATAATAAAGAAAAAAGGACCCTCCTAGTTGCATTAGTTTGTACTTTATACATATTAATTTGCTAGTTTCAATATATCCAAAGTAGATATTAATTGGCCACTATATAATATTGTAATATAATTTTTTATAACATATATTATTCATATTCAATAGTATGTGAGAATTATTTGTATAATACGTGAATTTTGTGTCTTATTGCAAATTTTTTAAAAACAATACGTGTATTAAACATTAGGAATATGTCTATACATGTACAATACAACTATTCCACATTTCCTTTTTAAAAAAAAATGTGAGACATGTATAGAACACGGATGTAGTATTAATAGAGACTCGGGTAATGGCCTAATAGTAATGGATAACTACTCTTATCGATAAACGAAAATTGGGGAAAAAATTAAAAGAAAAAAAGGATCCCAGTATATATACAAAAGACTATAGCCACTATTTTATACTATTTATTGAAGAAAATTTATAAACAAAAACAAAAAACAAAAAACAAACCAGTAAAGCCGCTCAGCTATACAATTTTCCAAAAAACATTTGAAAAAAATCGAGTATATCTGGTCGGCTATAATATTTACTATATAACAAATATAAAAATAGAGAACAGACGCACAGTCCATTGGCGCCCACGTGTAAAATAGTATACCCTTACAAGTATGTTTGAAAAATTAAAAAAACTGAGTATAGCCGTGCGGCTGTACTATTTTTTAATAGAAAAAAGGACCCCACCGATTAGCCGCCACGTGTCAAAACTAGTCAATTTTTAAAAAAATAAAAAAAACGGAGTATCGCCATGTGGCTGTACTATTTTTTTCTTTTTAAAAAAAAGGACCCTCTAGCGCCACGTGTCAAAAATTGGTCCTAACAATCTCCCCGTTTGGCATTTCCTATACAAAAACTCCAATTACATAAGTTAGTCCTAACAGTGTCCCCCCAAAACGAATTAAAAGTGAATGAAAAGAATTCATAACAAAAAAATAAAGTAAAAATAGAAATAAAAACATGACCACTTGCAATAGAGAAGGTAACCTGAATTCGGCACCACTAAACGAAAAATAACTAGTGAAAAGCATGTATGACTGAAAATACAATATGTAAGTAAAAATTGAAGTCATAAAGTTTACTCCCCTTTTTTGGATAGGTAATGGCAAACTTCCCTTCAAAGCAACAGCTGCACCACAAAAAAGAAAAAACAAAACAAAACAAACAAACAAACTCACTCCCCCTCAAATCAATAGCCACAATTCTGGTTGCCAATTGAGGATTTTAGTCAATTTTTGTATTGTATGTGATTCTATCTAGATCAATTCAACATGTTGTTGTGTTTAGTCACTAGAGAAGATTTACCCATATTCGACCCCATACTTTTATTTGTTCATCAATAGTAACTATCATTTATTTTCAAAAGAAAAATATCGCTTGTACATAAATAAATAAAAAAGAAATAGAATTGTCAATGTGATCTAACCCAGTGAAAAAGAGTCTTGACTTGCAGACTAGTGGTCTAAGGTTTGAACTCATTTGGCACCTTGGTAGTATAAGAAATCCTTGTACCTCTTGTAATTTAGAGACTATCTCTTGTATTAAAAAAAATGACTATAGGGCTTAGGCTTGTGGTGGTAAAGTCGAGTCCACGCAGGCTGAGGCTAGCGTAGGCTTGCGATTAAGTCCATCTATTAATGCCTACTGCAACAAGCGTTTATGCCGCCCCAAAGACCCAGTTAATGTTCAGAGTCCTTGCCTGCTCTTGCACCTCACATTTTGTTTGAGTTCACTATTCACTTTCAGTTTGTCCACGTTCATAGCTATTAGGTAACAAAAACAATAAAATAAAATTCATAGCTATTAGGAGAAGCTAAACCCACTCTCTCTCAAATACTGCATGCCCAAGTAAAGCCCATGTTTGGTACGCCTGGACTGGACTGGGTTAAATAGCACTTGAAACTCTTGTTTGCTAAGAGACGAGACTAACTTAAATGAGACTGTATAGTCAGTGGAAAAAAGCCTCACTCGCTCGTCTAATACAGCGAGCTTGAAAAGTGGTTCACTAAATAGCACGCTCGCTAAATAGAACACGTGAGTCCGACGCCTCTCTTTAAACAATATCAGAATTTTATTTGTTTTCTTTTAATTATTGTTTTAGATCTTTGAATGGTTTTTTTTGCAGCATTTATTTATTTTAGATAAAAATCCTTAATCAAATTTAAATATTACAATAATTATTTTGATATTGCATTTGGAAAATCAAACTATAGTAATTTACAAAATTTTGATATTTTTTTGATATTGAAACAAGTTTAATAATTCATGATGTGATACTTTCTTTTTCGCAAGCAATTTTTACATTGTCAAATTATATTTTTCAGTTTGAAGTCAAAAGTCAAATATACAAAAAATATAGGGTTAATCGTTTTATTGGTCCCCCAACTTTGACCGAATTTGCATTTGAGTACCTCAATTTCCAAAGTGGTACCCACGGTCCCGCAACTTAAGTTTTGTTTGGATTACTAGTCCCACTATTACTTATGTCAGTTTTTTCGTTACATTTAGGGGTAGATGGGTCTTTCAAGGTGGTTTTATTATCCTCCTTCTACAACTTGGCTTCCCTCTGAAATAGACCTTCGAGAGCCTGCCGCCGAAAACCTAAAGAACCAAAAGTTGCAATCCGCTTTGCAGCTCGCATATTGGCTAAGTGAAAGTTGGAATTGTCAAGTTTGGAAGCTTGGAGAGCAGATTAATTCAAAGGATGGCAAGTGATATGTCTCAAACATCATCAATGGCATCTAACCAAAGCCCCAAATCGGTGAAGTATTGTCATTGTGGGAGTTTGATCAAATCGAGGACTTCATGGATGGACATGAATCCAGGAAGACGCTTTGAGGCTTGTGACAACAACCAGGTAAACAATTTTAGATTTTTGGGTTTATGCACAAAATTGGTATTATGTTCAGATTTTGTTGTGATGAAGAATTTGATAATAATGAAGCAGAAAAACAGAGTTGGAGAGCATTATTTTAGGTGGTTGGACAAGGAGACGTGTACAAGAGGGAAGAATGTGGTGCTTGGTCTGCTTAGAAGAATAAGAATGATGGAGACTGAAATGAGGGAGACAGAAGAGAGAAAAAATGTTGTGGTCAACACACTTCAATCCTTAGAAGCTCGAAACTTGGAAATGGAGGGCATAATTGAAGAAAATAAGAAGGAGTTGGATTATGCAGTCAGAGACAACAGAAGGCTTAAACTTTTGCTGGAAGACAATATGATGAGGCATCGACAAAGAGAATGTAGGATGAGTATGGGTGCTTGTGTTTTATTTATGGCCATTGTGATGATGATGATCATGGTGTCAAACATGTCTGGAAAATGTATGGGAGTAAGGGCAGTGAAACCCATTTTGGAGCTAATGTAATTCCCGAAATTAGTTATGCAATCTTGTAATGTTATTAGTTATGCAAAAGGCTTATGGATTTTGAAAACTTTGGTTATTTGCAATGTTGTAATTCCAGATTCATTGACCTCAATCTGTATACAAGACTTGTTCAAATTAAGGCATACAAATGCACATGAAATAGTAGAGCAACCTTTCACATAAGTAGAAGAGTGAAACTTACATTCATTACAAATTCAAATGTTCACAGATAGAGCCTTTTCTGGAAAAGTGCAATCATATGACATGTTTAATGCATCTCCAAATCCACAACATGTTCCAAAATGATAACTTGTTACTCAAATAGAGTACAAAACACACTTAATCATGAAAAGAGCCATGTTTAAGTCTCAAAAGATATCCCCAAAATAGCAGTCATAACATAGTTTAAGTCTAAAAAGGTATCCCCAAAATAGTTACAAAACACCATTCATCTTGGTGGCTGTGAAGATGATGCACTAGTGGTTGTTCCAATGATAGAGCCTTTGCTCCCTGGTTGAGATGATGATCTTCCAAAGCCTCTCATTCTCCCTCTCCCTCTACCACCCCTAGTTGATGCAACCTAGAAGCAAACATTGACATAAGTGATTGAGGTTATTCAAATGACATAAGAAAATGTGAGTATGAAACCATATTCAACTATGACTTACAAGTTGGGCCATTTGATTTGGTCCAATTGGTGCACTTCCTTGGATATTTGGAGGTAATGCATGAGGTTGAGGTTAAGATGATGATCTTCCTAAGCCTCTAATTCTCCCTATACTTGTACCACCCCTAGCTGCTACCACCTACAAGAAAATGTTCACATATGTGATTGATGTTATACAAATGACATAAGAACATGTGAATACCAAACCATCTTCAAATATCACTTACATGTTGGGCCATTTGATTTGGTCTAATTATTGCCCTTGCTTGGATATTTGCAGAAAAGGCTTCAGTTTGGCCTTAGGCTTGGGCTTGGACTTGAACTTGGGCTTGGGTTTGAGTTTGGGCTTAGGCTTGGGCTTGAGGTTGAGATGATGATCTTCCTAAGCCTCTCATTCTCCCTCTACCTTTACCACCCCTGGTTGCTGCCACCCATAAGCAAAGTTTCAGTTTCAGTTATAAACATTAAGGTTATTGAATGACAAATCAGACCTGGTTCAATATCACTTACTAGTTGAGTTTGGGCTTGGAGAGCATGAGTTTGGGCTTGGGGAGCTGGAGCTTGGGCTTGGGCTTGGAGAGCATGAGTTTGGGCTTGGGGAGCTGGAGCTTCGGCTTGGGGAGCTGGAGCTTCGGCTTGGGGAGCATGAGTTTGGGCTTAGGGAGCTGGAGCCTGGGCTTGGGGAGCTAGAGCTTGGCCTTCTTCAGCTTGCATCTGGAATCATTAAAAAATTAGATTAGGTTAGGTTATAGGTCATAACATCAAGGCAAGGAATTTGAGGGCAGCTTTTATCTGTTGGACCCTTTCACATCCTCTTCTATTGTGTCCTTCTTGACCACATCATGTGCACCGAATCTTGATAAAGATTCGTCTGAGCCTTGTAGGTTGTGGTTTCCAATTTGGTGGTTTTGGATTTGGAGGTACTGGAGCTGGTATTTCCACCTCCCCTGGTTTTTTTGTCCTTACCTTCCTTGGCCTTCTAGGTTGGATTCTGAAGCTGGGAGGCTTAATTGCAGGTAAACAACTCCTTGGCCATTGGTCAATGGAAGGAACAGGTCAAATGATAGGACCATATGTTTAGTAAGCCTCTTTCTTGTACAATTTATCCACATAATCCTCTATGTCTTCATTTCTTTGGAAAATAGCAGAAATTGCATGTGGGCAAGGAATCCCACATAAGTCCCATCTTCTACAAGAGCAAGTCTTTGCTCTTAGATCTACAGAAAATTCTTCCCCATACATATGACTTATTTGATATTTCTTTTCCCCAGCCAACCTTGGTATGCATTGACTTGATGCCAACTTATTTTTCTCTATTATGTTGAAGATTCTAGGACCAATAGTATACCTCCAATGTTGACAAGAAGCCCTTCTATTAGCCATACTAATCATAATATACATCCTTATTCTCTCAAGGCATGTTAGGATTGGCTTATCCCTTGCATCAATAATAGCTGCATTGAAGCTTTCACATAGGTTATTTAACAACAAATCACACTTATAGTGTGTTGCAAAATGAGATCTTGACCAATTTTTTACAGGCCTCTCAATTAGCCACCCCCAAGCATCTGCATCCTCCTTTTTCAGATTATCCATCTCTGCTTCCCACCAAGGCAATGTGGTTGCCCTTGCAGCAACCCATAGCAAATGTTTTAGAGCAAGTCCTGTGTGCTGGCCGTTGAAGTTGTTATACAAATGTCTCACACACATTCTGTGTTCAATATTTGGTAAAACTGTTTGCATAGCAGGAATTAACCCCTTCTGTTTATCACTTATAAACACCCATGCCAAACCATTTTGGATCCCCAAGTCTGCAATTAACAGTTCTAGAAACCATATCCAACTACTTTTGCTTTCTATTTCAACTACAGCATAGGCCAATGGGAACATACCATTGTTCCCATCAACACCAATTGCAGTTAAGATCTGCCCTGAGCAGGGTCCTTTTAAGTGGAACCCATCAACACCTACGACATGCCTACACCCTTCTAAGAAACCCTTTTAGAACCAGCTAAACAAATATAAATCTGTTCAAACAATGCATCATCACCTGCTAGTTCAGTTTTAATTACCACAGTACTTCCAAGGTTGGTCTTCTTAATTTGCTCTGCATAATCCTTAATCTCTCGAATTGTTCCTTGTACGAACCTTGAATGACCTTCTTAGCCATTTTTTTGCCCTATACACTTGTTTATGTGTAAAATTCATTGCATAGTGTTCCCTCACCTCATCTTAAAGTTGCCCCACAGTCCAATTAGGATTTCTTCTCATCTTATCACAAAATCTTTCTGAAATCCATATTGAATTAGCATATCTCAACCTGTCTACTCTGCCACATGTATGTTCAGCATGTATAGCCTTTACTACAAAAGTGGATTCCTCTTTATCAATCCTAGATGCATAAAGAACAAATGCACAGTTTCTAGATCCACTATACAGGACCTTCACCATCCTCTTGTTATTTTTGTCAAATTTCAGCAGCTTACCGTTTACAATGGCATACTCCTTTATTGCTTCTTTCAAGTGCTCCCGATTTGCAAATTGCATCCCCAAATGAAACTCTGGATTCACTACTACAAAAAGTGAAAAAGACGACCAGAAAACAACGACGGTCTAAGTGAAAACCGTCGTGGTTTTTAAAAAGACGACGGTTCTAAAAACACCATCGTGTAATACCACCTTAGACAACTAAAAAATAGAGATTCAAATGGCTGTTCAAAAACAACGACGTACCTAATTAAACAACCGACGTCTATTTGAAACAGATTTCCGCAGTGTAATATCAAAGCCAACAAAGAGCGGCAAAAGTTATGAATCGACCGACGTAGAAAGTAAAGACGACGATTTCAATAAAAGCCGCCGTTTTTACTCAAAAAATTACACGACGAGGTTTTCGTATAAGACGCCGTATAATTACAAACAAATCCACGGCTTTAAAATACAAAATATCGCCGTATTAAATTAATGTACAACGACGGAAAATATAAATATATCGACGTCATTCTCGTATAGTTCTCCGACGTTATCTTTAAATCGTACTATAAAATTTAACGTCGTATTTATTCATTTTATACGTCGTACCTTTAATTTAAACCGTCGTCTTAATAAGAATTTTTGTTAACAATTTTTTTCTTTGATTTTCTTATCCTACGTCGGTAGATCTACTTAACGACAAGAATTGAAATAACCACGACGGTTTATATAGAAAACCGCCGACATAACCAGATTTTTCTGAGATCCCAAGGGTTACGAAATCTTACCAGATGGAACTCTGTTCCACATCATAATCTTAACGGATGACACAGATTTGCAATCAGAGAGACAATTTTTTGGAAGTTGATGATGTGTGTGCTTTTGTGTATCTACAAATATTATACCTAACGTCGTTGCAAATTTGCAATCTGAGAGACAATTTTCAACGACGGTTATATTATACCTAACGACGTTTAAAAAACAAATCAGCGTCGCTCAACAAATATATTACGTCGTCTTAGTCTTACTTAAGACGACGAAAAACGACGACAGTAATACAAAAACAGTCGTTTTTTTTATATTCTTATTTTATTTAAATCTGTCATCCAAAAAAGAAACTTTACATATTCCAGAACATTAATTTCCTTCATTTTAAATTTCCTCCGAAAAAAAAACTCTATTTATAACGCACTGTAATTGAAAAATAAACTGAAAGGTCACGGGAAAAAAAATTATATTCATAATTTAAAAATTCAAATCCACGTCGGTTATATTAAACCTAACGACGTTAAATGAAAAGATTCCACGTCGCAAAACAAATATTGCGTCGTGTTAGTTAAAAACGACGGCATAACAAAAACCCGTCGTTGTTTCAAACTGAATTAATTTAAAATTTCTTCGGGAAAGCAAAATCTATTTATAATTTCCTCGGGTTAGTAATAAAGGAAGAGGCTATCACAAATCTGACGGATCTTCTTAGCCAAGAAAATCAAGCAGAGGATCAGGCACATCTGATCTTCAGATTTCCCTGAGAAGCGAACTTTCCTTCGACGGCGAGTGGAGGCCAGGCTTGCATCTCTTTTGATGGAAAGCAAGGAGTATTCAGAAGCACTAAGTGTCCTACCAGGCTTGATCAAGGAAGTGAGAAGGCTAGTTGACAAGCTTCTTCTTGTGGACATAGGTTTGATGCGAGTAAGCTCAATTTCTCTTTGAGAAAGACATCCAAATTATTGTCTTTGAGATGTGAGAGACAGTGTCTCTGAGAGAGGGAGAACTTGGAACCCTAAATGTAAACCGAAAATGAATGAAAGCGACAAATTTATAGAATAAATTTTTAAAACCAACGGCTGTCCTTACAAAAAAACCGCCGTTTAAATTGTAAAATCAACGTCGGTCTGACCGACGTATATTACAGAAATCCACGTCGGTACATTAATAAAAACGACGTGTTAAATAATCTACCATGATGCGAGTTATTACTTGTGTACTTTAATTTTTGAGTTTACTACGACGGTACTTACAACACTACTGTCGTATTTATTTACCACGTCCGAAGTTAAATGTACCGTCGTATTTTGTAATTTATACGTCGTAGTTATATGTAACCACCGTATTATTTTTTTTGAAATGGTTTTATATGTAAGCAACTTTTCGTCTACCTGACTTACACATGCACTGTTTCCAAACCCGATTAAAAATTTCAATCTCCTAGAGAAAACTTTTTGTCTTTTTTCCTTGTCAGAGCACTGTCAGAGTATCTCATCGTCTTCCTCTCGTCTTCTTCGTCATCTCTGAACTTAAACATCGTCTTCCTCTTGCTTTCATTGCACGCAAAAGGTAAGCTTTCATTTTCACTATTTTGGTTACTGTTTTGCATGCTCATACGTTTTTTTGTTTGAAAAATCTTTTTACCTTTTTTCTAGCCAAAATCATTTTACTTCTTTCCAAGTTTGATAAAATATACAGACAAAGAGGGAAAGTTTCCAACTTTGAAGACAACTACCTCAACTAAATAAGATGACGGTAGCTTCTAATTTACGTGGTTAAATATGTAGACCACGACGGTTCGTCAGTCGTTCTAGCGTCGTCTGAATATTGACAAAGTTGTTTTTAAAATTATAGTCTTTTTTTTATTTGCTTGTTTAATTGCAGGTTTGATTTCTCTGAACAATGGTTTTTTTTTTCCCTAATTTGATAAAATATAAAGAAAAAGAAAGTAGGGTTGGTATCTAATATAGACGACAGTATCTTATTGTTTTACGTCGTGTGAATGTTAATACCACGGCGTCATATTAAAATACCGTCGTCTATATAAGATTCCAAAACTTTCTTTCTTGGCCTTGTATTTTATCAAATTAGAAAACAAAAACCATGGTTCAGAAAAATAAAATCTGCAATCAAACATTCACAGAGAAAGAAAGAAGGGTTTTGGATCCTTATATAGACGACGGTATATTACTATTGACGTCATGTGAACATCAATACCACGACGTTATATAAATATTTGGTCGTTTATAGTTAATTATCACGTCGTCCCGTAAATATCGACGTAATAAGTTATTATTACGTCTTATTTTATATTATTTCGTCGTTGTTTAATTACCTTGGTTTTAAACATTTATTACGTCTGAGATTATTTCATTGCGTCTTTTAAAATCATATCATACGTCGTATTTTATTAATAACCGTCGTTTGTGTTCTTAATCTTTTTCTGAAATATTTTCACTTGCAGTTTTGTCTGTAAAAATGGTTTCTCAACACCAAAGTAAGGGCTCTGGCTCCAAGAAAAATGGAGGTAAGGAGCTTGGAATGGTAACTCCTCAAGAGAAGTCTTCAAAGAAGATGAAGTCTTCGAAGAAGATGAAGTCTTCGAAGAAGATGAAGTTTGCTTCATCATCTGCTGAGACAGAACCAACCAGCACGACAACAATCTCTGATGATTCAAAGTCTGGTCGAGGTATGAGCACAATGCCTCGTGTTGTGAAGAGAAAACTTCAGAAACTCAGGCCAATTGTTGAGTACAATAAAAGGAGGAAAGGAATTGGCCAAGCACATAGTGAGATGCAGTCCTACATTGGTGTGTTGGCACGCTCCAGAGTTCCACTTGTGGACATGAAATGGGCTCAAATCCCCAAGGATATAAAGGAGCAGATTTGGGAAGCAGTTAACATTGCTTTTGTGGTAGGTCAAGGGGGCAAGAACTCTGTGTTAGCTTCTGCTGCCAAGAAATGGAAGGATTTCAAGTCTACACTAACGAGGCATTATATCCTTCCATACACCAATGACAGGGGGAGATTAAGCCAACCCCCTGAAACATATAAATTCATAGAGAAAGCACAATGGGATGCCTTTGTAGTTTCAAGGTTATCCAAAGATTTTGAGTCTGTGCATTCTCAACATGCACAGATTAGGGAGAAACTTGAGTACAATCATCGATTGTCTCAAAAAGGATATGCTGGTTTGGATGATCAATTGGAGGAAACCATGCCTGGGGTAGAAATTGATCGATCTACCTTATGGAAGAGAGCTAGACAGGACAAACATGGCAACATCCCGGATCCAAAGGTGGCAGAGAAAGCAAAATTAATTGTAAGCCTACTCACTCTGTTTTAAATTTTTATTAAACTGTGAATAATTCTTATTATGTCTTATGTTATATTTTGCGTCGTGTCAATGATATTACCACGTCGAAACTTTTTAAAAAACGTCGTTAAAGGTCTAAATAGGAATCACTACTCTGTTTTCTGTAATTATAGCATAAGATGTCGATGGTATCTTTGTTTTTTGTTCTTACTTTTTTATATATCTTTGTTTTAGGATGAATTGCAAAAACAAGTCTCGGAAGGCAAAGTCAGTGTATCTGGCAGCAATGATGTGCTGACCATGGCTTTGGGCCCCGAGCATCCAGGCAGAGTGAGAGGTGTTGGTGCTGGGATTTCCCCAAGGCAATATTTCAATTTACCCAAACCACAGAGGATGAGCTTTGACGACCGTTTAAAGGACAGTTTAAGAGTTCTCCTTCAAGAAGAGAATAAAAAGATGGAAGCTAAGGCAAGGGAAGAGGCTTTAAGGATGGAGGCTAGAACCAAACAATTGGTAGAGGCTGAGAGGGAGCATTTCCTGAGTCAGCTTTCCCAATTAATTCCCAATTTTGATCCAAGCATGCTTAAACCAAGAATTAGCCAAAGTCCCAAAAATCCAATGTCCGACAAAGCAAGCTGCTCTGGAGGTGATGTGAGATCCCTACATTTTGAGGATGATACTGCCAAAAATGGGAAACATCAGGAAGAAAAGGTAACATATCTGAACTTTGAATTCTCTGTTTTTTTAAAAACTATTAGACGTCGTTATTATTAATAAAACCGTCGTTTGAAATACATACCACGACGATTTTAAAAATAAACCGTCGTTTGTATTTCAATACCACGTCTTATTTAGTTTACTTGTTTTACACGCCATTAAACGTCGTTATTTTTAAAACTTTGTGGTTTTTAGACGACGGTGTTAGTCATTCCCGACGTAATATATAAATCCCACGACGTTTACTATTTACCAAATTTAAGACGTCCATAATTCTTACATACTGTCTTGTGTTTTGTCTTACCACGACGTTTGAATTTAATTTCTTTACTTTCTCTACATTCTTTATTACTTAAAACAGAAAAATGAAGGAAATCAAGATGAAGAGAAGAATGAAGAAAAAAAAGATGAAGAGAAGGAAGAAGAAAAAAAAGATGAAGAGAAGAAAGAAGAAAAACAAGATGAAAAGGAGAAAGAAGATGAAGAAAAGCATGATGACCAGGTATGTTCACATAACTTTGCCTTTTTTATTTGTTTTTCAAAATTTCAGACGTCGATATTTTTCTTTAAACCGTCGTTTGTTTACAACTTAGACGGCGGAATTTTTTTCTAAGACGTCATAAATTATTCACCACGACGGTTTTTTCACCGTCGTTTAAATTCTTTTCAGACGACGTTTTATTCCTTAAACCGTCGCTTTTATTGAATTACCACGTCATTTTTTTTATTTCTTTAAACAGGTTATTGAAGTTGGTGATTATTCAAATGTGGAGGCGCCATCTTCTTTAAAAACCCTTTGTCGTTATGTGGAAACGACACTCCTGCCTGAGGAAAAGATCCTGCAATTTACAATTGATAAGGAGGTGTTTGGTCGTGAACGCGATACCTTCCTCCTGCCTGAAGATATTACACAATTTGCAGGCATGGAAGAAATAGGAGCTACCGTGGTTGCTGTATATATGAGGTTTGTCATTCTAAAATAATACGTCGTTGGTTTATTTATTGCGTCGTCTTAACTAACTAACCACGTCGTTAGTATGTACCGTCGTGATAAATATATTATAACGCCCTTTTCTATTTCAGTACGTCGTGTGAAATTTTATAATACGTCGTTTTGTTATACATAACCGTCGTGTGGTTTTTTGTGCTGACTTGTTTATATTATTTTATATATTTAGGTACTTACATGATCTTTTGAAACAAGCAAATATGTGCAGCATGGTTGGCTTTATCGACCTTGCTACAGTTAGTGCCAACTCTGGGACAATAGCTGACAGATCACGATTGGTAGCAGCTCGACTTCAGAAGACTGATGATGAACAGATTTTCATGATGCCTTACAATCCAGGGTTAGTCTCCTTAACAGGATTTTGTTTTTATGATTTTCAATAAATGACAGCGTATAAACTAACCACGTAGGTGTTTTATTTTATTGAGTCGTTTGAAACTACTAACCACGTCGGTAGTTATTTATCGTCGTGATAAATATATAATGTCGCCGATTGCTACTTTATTTCGTCGTGTGAAATATTATAATACGTCGTTTTTGTAAATAACCGTCGTTTTTATATTAATTTTGTGCAACCGTCATTGGATCTTGCTGATTGTGAGAGCAAAGAGGGAAACCGTCTATTTTCTGGATCCTCTGCCCGGAAATCGTGTGGTCGATGAAGAGGGCAAAAACATCGTGAACGGTGCCATAAAAATATATAATTCTCACATTGCCAGAGCAGGCCGTAAAGCAGTAATTTGGAAAACTCTGTCAGGCACACCAAAGCAACCCAGCAGTGTCGAAAATCGTGTGGTCGATGAAGAGGGCAAAAACATCGTGAACGGTGCTATAAAAATATATAATTCTCACATAGCCAGAGCAGGCCGTAAAGCAGTAATTTGGAAAACTCTGTCAGGCACACCAAAGCAACCCAGCAGTGTCGAATGCGGGTATTATGTGATGCGCTTCATGAGGGACATCATCATGGATCCTTCCTTGGCGCTTGAGAAGAAGGTAAGAAGAAATTACCTTCATACATTTCACGTCGTTTTTTGTATTATCAACGACGGTCATGTAAAATTACCGTCGTTGAATAGATATACTACGCCGGTTATGAAAAATATCGTCGTCTGTGATTGAATTTATTTTTATTTATAAACCCTAATAGTCATTGTTTATGCAGTATGCCAAGGGAAAATAGGAAGCGCCATACCCCCAAGAAGCAATTGATGAAGTCCGGAATGAATGGGTAGAGTTTGTTTGCCATCACATGGAATTATTGAACACTTGATATTTATGTATAATGTACAAATTTTGTCTATAATATATAATGTAAAAATTTGTTGAGGTTTTTTTAAATTAAAAAAAAAAAACAAACATACAAATTGCGTAACCGACGTGTAATACTTTTCCAACGACCTAATAAAGTCAAAAACCGTCGTTTTTTGTTGTTTCGGTTTAAACAAATCCGACGTAAAAGGATATTTAGACGACGTTCTTTGAACAATTGAGTCGTTTATGGTTTACAACGCCTTCAATTTCTTAAGGGTTCAGGGTAGTACTTTGTAACGACAGCGGTTAAGTCGTGGAATATATATTTTACGTCGGATAGTTAAATATCCGCCATGGTTTCTCATTTAAACGACGTCATTTTAACAACTTAGTCGTCTATTACAATTTACAACGTTTACAATTTATTAACACCGACGTGGTTTGTTGTTGTGATAAGAATATTTTATTATTTTTATATCAAAATATTCAAAAAAAATTTAAAATAAATCAGAAAAATGAAAAGTCAACTCCTATGAAGTCATTGATATATTTTCTTCCCCCTGAACGTTGAAAAAATTCATTTTGAATAACAAAAATTTAAAATGACCATCCAAAACAAAATTGTTTTGATGAGTCATAAAATCACTTCTAGTTTTATGGTTTAGGTTTAGAGTCTAGGGTTTAGAGATTAGGGTTGTTATTTATTGGGGTTTATTTTTAAAGTATAATTTTTGGGTAGTATAGGGTATATATTAGGCTGTAAACCATAAACCCTTTTATAAACTTAAAATTTTAAATTATATAATTTAGTTTTAAGGGTTTAGGTTATTAATTTTTAACGACGGTGGTTGAGTCATGGAATACATATGTTACGTCGTGCAGTAAAATATCCGACATGGTTTCTACTTTAAACGACGTCATTTTAATATGTAAGTCGTCTATTATAGTTTACAACGTCTTCAATTTCTTAACCCCGACGTGGTTTGTTATTGTGATAAGAATATTTATTATTTTTATATCAAAATATTCAAAATAAATTTAAAATAAATCAGAAAAATGCAAAGTCAACTCCTATGAAGTCATTGATATATTTTTTCCCCCCTAAACCTTGAAAAAATTCATTTTGAATAACAAAAATTTAAAATGACCATCCAAAACAAAATTGTTTTGATGAGTCATAAAATCACTTCTAGTTTTATGGTTTAGGGTTTAGAGTCTAGGGTTTTGAGATTAGGGTTGTTATTTATTGGGGTTTATTTTTAAAGTATAATTTTGGGTAGTCTAGGGTATATATTAGGCTGTAAAACCATAAACCCTTTTATAAACTTAATTTTTTAAATTGTATAATTTAGTTTTAAGGGTTTAGGGTATTAATTTTTAACGATGGTGGTTGAGTCGTGGAATACATATGTTACGTCGTGCAGTAGAATATCCGACATGGTTTCTACTTTAAACGACGTCATTTTAATATGTAAGTCGTCTATTATAATTTACAACGTTTTCAATTTCTTAACCCCGACGTGGTTTTTCAGTCGTCTTTATATCAAAATATTCAAAATAAATTTAAAATTAATCCGAAAAATGAAGAGTCAAAATAAACGGCGTTACGTTCAGTGTTTCCGTCGTGGAATATTACATTTACGTCGGTTCTTGTAGAACTTTCGCCATGGTTTTTCTTTCGACGTTTTAAAGAGCGCGCTCTCTAAAAATTTTCGCGCGACCAAAATTTTTTATATTTGGCTCTTATTCTTATACTTCTAACCCTGAACCCTAAAATTTTCAGATTTCGCACAACATAACATTTCGCTCTCTCACTTCTGCTCTAATTAAAAGTTGCACTCTCCAGGCTCCGTCGAATCTGTGAGCTCGTCCAACCGGGAAGTACAAACCCTATCTTCCCCTTGTAAATTCATTGAATGATATTAGGTTGTTTTGTTAAAGGTTTTTAGGTATATGCTTTGCGATCTGTTAATAATGTGCTTATAGGTATGGGTTCATGGATTTTCTGTTTAATGGGTTCATGGATTTTCTGTTTAATGGGTTCATGGATTACATTATCTGTTATGTTGAATTGGGAATGGACTTAATTTTGTCGGATCTTTTAATCACCCTATGTTATGTTGAATTGGGAATGGATTTATTGTTTTCATGCTTGGTTTCATGTATATGTTGGTTTCTTGCTTGG
>NC_047650.1:10147455-10286998 GCF_902201215.1 Prunus dulcis | reverse complement strand
GCTGGAATTCCTACAGAGCAAGGATGACTAGTCATACGAGAAACAGATGACTAGTCATCATTTTATGAAAACAGTTTAATGTAATGTTATGCAATGCACAATTTACCTTTGCCAATTNAAAATTACAGAGATGCAATCAGAAATTGTTCACCCAGAAACCCACCATTGGGAAAAACTGGGGGTCATCAACCGACCAGGCAATCCACTAAGTAGAAAAAGATTCTTACAAAGGAACACAAGCAAGCTCAAGCAAAACCTAGATCTATTTAGGAAGATGAGCAATACCTCCTTTGTGCAATCTTCTTCTCCAACTTAGCAAAGCTTGAAGCTCAGTTCTTCATGGCAATGGCAGCTCCTTCTCCAGCTCTTTCATCCCATGGCACTAGCTTGCAAGCTCTAACTCATACAAAAATGAAATTTGGATTCATGGAGAAAATGACCAATTTCTTCAAGAAACCATACTCTTGAAGAAATCAATCTTGAATCTGACCTAGATGAATATGATAGAGTGTTTGATCTAGCAAGATGAAGTTTTCATATTTCAAATGCAGTTTTCAAAAAGAAACAATTTGGAAAACTCAAAGATGAAAAATATGAAGGTTACTCTTGAGGAAGAAGAAGCAAAAGTTTGCTATGAAACTTTCCAAAACTTCTCCCCCAAAAGTGACGGCTGCCCAAGGAAGAATTCTTTGGTATTTACACACAAAAGTTCCCTAGGTCAGAATCCCATGTGGCAACAGAGAGAGAGAAAAAGGAATAGGACAAAAAAGTTGGTTATCAAGCTGGCGAGCAAAGATGACTAGTCATCCAAGAAACAGATGACTAGTCATCATTTTATGAAAACAGTTTAATGCAATGTTATGCAATGCACAATTTACCTTTGTCAATTTGCATGAACCTCCATATGAAAGTTGTTAGTTAAGAACACCTAGAGAAGTTATTCTCAATCTAAACTTGGGCTTGATAAATAACAATAGAAATCCTATTACAAAGTTGTCAAGGGAAGCCAAAAGAAAAACCCAAAATGCATACATTAACAAACTATGTAACTCCGAAAATGAAAAACAAAATTTATTCAGAGAATTAACTACGAAACTTTGAATGCAGTTTTGGAAGGCCAAACGACCTCAGAATGCCAAAATCCATCGTACATCACAGCAACGCTATGTGTTTGACTCGTGGCGTCATTCCTTTCCCAAATGGTATTTTGCATCCAAATCGGAGCTAGGACAACAAATCTGCAAATTCCCGCTACGTTTTTTTTCTAGCTCAACTGCGATAAAATCTGCCATTTGTTCTACATCAGACTGGTTCAACACCCTTCTTGATATTCTGAAGCTCACTTTTCATCTGAAAAACTCTAGCTTTGGTAACCGTGGAAAATCTATCTTCAACTGAACCCACATATCATGAGAACTAGTACACCCAATGACATATGAGATTGCAGTAGAAGAAAGTGTTGCAATTAGCAATTGCATCAAGGCACGATCATGCATTTTCCAAATTGTAGAAGCATCAGTTTCTACACCTTCAACATTAGAATCTTCATCAAAACGAGAAGGATAGAGCCATGAATCATCAACAAACCCCAATAAGCCATGACCTTCAAGAAGAAGCTGCATCTGAAAATTCCATGTGAGATAATTTGTATCATCAAGCTTAACTGTCACAGAAGTAGAGATAGTGGGAATTAAGGTAGTAATTGGAGATTTAACAATCTGAAGTTGAGTAGCAGTCACCATGATGACGATTTAGGAAGAGAATATCTTGAGAAGAAAAGAAATGTGCAACAGAACAACCAGAAGATTTTGTGAGGCAAAGGAACAAACAGGTAATGGGCAGAACAAAGATTAAGAAAGTGACTGGTGTGGTTGAAGAGGGAAAGAAGCCCGAGGAATTAACAAAGAAGAAGAGAACATAAATAGCAAGCAAAAGAAAAGCAACGAAGAATGTGGAAGCAAATAAGCTCAGGATCAACCAGGCTCTGATACCATGTCAAAATAGCAATATTGAGCAGAATTTTAACAGAGAGAAGCAGAGAATTTTAGGAGAAGAATTTATGTATTCATTCATTAATCTCTCAACACAGTACATTGATGGTTTTATACTACCTTTGTTAAAGCTTTGTGTACACGTTTCTAACCTCTTAACCTTTCTAACTTCTTTAACAAAACGCTAACCATTTTGCCTAAACTGCCTAACAGTCTTAATAGTATTTCAACAACTCTCTTCTTCAATCTTCTGACATGTGGCAACATTAGGACCTTTGATATTTTTACAGCTAGCTAGTGATGTAATGAGAATTTCGATTTTGGCAAGGTTCATGAAAAGAATAATGCTACTCTTACCACATCCATATACCATCTTATGTGAAAGCTGAGGTGGACAGCCACATCAATTAAACTTATTTAATATTTTATTTTCTTTTATGATTTATGCCAGTATTTGTTTTTCTAATTGTCTTAATTAAAATACACTTCATGGATTAACTGATGCGTAATATAATATGGACATGCCACATCATATGATATAGAAATATGGGATAAAAATGTGGTAAGTGTAGCTTCTAAAGTTCTGGTCTTCTTCCCTAATAAGTAATTTGATACCAGCTTTTGTTCCTTTTCCAAGGCTTCTTTTAATGATATGATTTTCGACCAAAAACAAAAAAATAATAATTCTTTTCTAATAAACAATCCCAGAAGAGGAAAATTTGGCATTAAAAAAAAAAGAGTACTTACCACAACACCTCCACACAATAATGTACAACCAATTACTCCACCTCCTCATATTTTCCAACAAATGTCACAACTAAGGAGGGGCTGCATACATAAATACACACACGTATATATACACACACATGCCTTCACCAGATTTGTTTAATTGCAAACCAAACCTGTCCTTGGACAAGTAATCGTACCATCACTCTAACTTGCCATTTCTTCAAGAGCCTGCCAAGATCATCAAATACTAGCAATCAGACAACGAAAGTACGTAGCCGCGGTGGGAAGATAACATCTAATTACTACACACATGCCTTTATTATATGCACAACTCACGACAAAATTAATTAATTAGTTGCACATACATGATAATACTAACCAATTCGATCACCAAGCTGAACACTTGCCAAGTCTTCGGCCTTAAGAATCAGAACTTCAACTTCACCGATGGCCCAAAAACTAGACGGAGAGGTGGGCAATTCGGCAGAAACGCCGGTAGATTTAGATCGCACCCAACGTTGTATAAGCTCATCTCCACTGTGATTTGGACGTTCTCCTTCTCTAAGGTAATGTTTCGAGCTCTCCTTTGTTACTGACACAACTCCGCTGATGATGAAGAACATCATTTCCATTTGTTTATCCTTCATAATAATGTACTCATCTTTATACGTTTTTTCAGTAAGATGCTTGCATACTTCTTTCAACACTTCCTCATTCATAGTCTTAAGGATTTCCACCTAGGATATTATTGGAGACCATATTTATTTAAGGCAAAGGAGAAATTAGAATAATGATTAAAATATATAGGATATATATATATAGGTCAGGTTCTCTNATGAACCTTAAATTTTTGCTCAAAATTGAGGACATGTGAGAAAGAATACAAGAAATAAGTCTCTAGGTTGTCCAAAAAAAAACACAACATAGCTTCCAAAAAGCACAAGGAGAAGAGAGTGGACTATGAAATGGACTAGTCACGCATGTCTAAATTTGAGGTGGCATCAAAAGACCAACAACCTCATAGACACAGCTAAGAACAAAAGAGAGCAAATAAATCGAGATAAGGCTTAGGAAGGCAACATTGATGTATGAAAATGATAAAAACAACCAGCAAGAATGTTGCCAAAACACATGCATCTCAAAGAAACTCCCCCAACAAAATAAATTAGCCAACAATCCAAAACTCATATAGCACAACAGACTCGTAAGGATTTCAAGATTATATTAGGCTAAATCATTGAATGTGGGAACACAACTTATTAAGATAGGGTCATAGACCAAGTGGCATCATCCAAACACGACCACACATAAACACAGTACCAGTGTTGAAACATAAGGTGTAAATGAGACAAGGAGAAGACAAGTGAACCTTTGTGTTTTTTGTCATAACCAATGGTCTTGGTTCTTAGAGAGTGAAAATTAATTTCACCAAAAGTCACAAGATCCCTATTAAGCAGACGACTAGTCAACCACAATCAGCATGAGCATATGTTGACTAGTGAACTCAAGCAATATCATAACAAGCAGCAATTTTAGTATCGACCCTGAAGAAGACATGATTTTGAATTTAAAAACACAAACATGAACTAGCAAATATATCAAGTGATCAACGATGTATTAGCTACTATAGCCTAGTCCAAGTCTTCAAGCACAGTAAGTAAGAGAGAGAGAGAAGATAACCACATGTGCAAACAAAACAATTGCAACTAACTCTGATAGATAGAATATGAATTAGATTTCATGCTCAGAGATAAGGCAAGATGGATAGAGGAGGTTCAGAGCCAAAAGAAAAACACAAGAGATGAAGAAATATCACTCTTGGAGAGACAAGTATATAATGAACCTTCAAGACAAACTCAAAGCATAGACTCAACCTATTTGATTTTCATCACTCAATCTGGCCATTTATTATGTTTGTTATTTGCACATCCCAGACTTAAGTGCATGAGTGGCCCAATTTTGCTGCTCTTGCTCTAGATTCTTCAATCATATCACCTTATACCTTCCTAGAGTCGTGACTACATTGGTCACACTTCCCTTTTTCTTTTTTTTCTTTTTTTTTTCTTAAAATTTATAAACAAATTGCCTAAGAGAGTGAGATAAGATAGGAGATTATAACAATGATTGTCCACAATGGATCACAACACTTGTCTCACCAAGAGGACATAAAAACACCAAAAAATTTCATCTAATGGCTCCAAACTAGAAGGGGGGAATTATGCACAAATCAGGCAAAGCATAAAATGATTCAAACTTCACACCATCAGAGATCAGAAGAAATAGATGTTTTTGACATTTGCACACCAAGTAAACAAAAATTTATATTTGACTAGTCAACTAAAACGAAGATGACTAGTCAACAGTTCTGCAATGTGCTGAAGATAAGGAACAAACAAGCTAATCAATCAATTGAGCAAAGGCCAATGGACTACCTAAGTGTGACATGTTTCTGAAAGTCCAAGGCCTTGGTGAGTATATCTGCTAGCTGTTTCTTAGAGGGAACAAATTCCAAAGATAGAATTTTGTCTTCCACAAGATCTCTAATAAAATGGTGCCTAATGTATATATGCTTAGTCCTAGAGTGTTGAACAGGATTTTAGAAATATCTATACCACTCATGTTGTCACAATAGATTAGAAAGCATGATTGAGCAAAACCATAGTCTTCCAACATTTGTCTCATCCAAAGGAGTTGAGTGCAGCAACTCCCAGCTGCAACATACTCTGCTTCAGCAATGGATAAAGAGATAGATTTTTGTTTTTTGCTATGCCAAGCAACAAGGTTGTTGCTTACATAAAAGACCCTCCCGGAAGTGCTTTTCCTACCGTCACTACAACCTGCCCAATCAGCATCACTATACCCAACAAGATTGACACAAGTGTCATAAGTATACAACAACCCAAACTCAAAAGTTCTACTCACATATTTTATGATTCTTTTGACAACAAACAAATGAGACTCTCTGGGATCACTTTGGAACCTAGCACAAAACTCCTACATTATAGGAAATGTCAGGTCTACTTGCAGTCAAGTAGAGAAGGCTTCCTATCTTGCTTCTATAGAGAGTTTTAAACAGGGACAGATGAGCTGAGATTCTGAGGTTGATTATGACAAGTTGACAGGTCAACTGGAGCAGAATTGTCAAGAGTTGACTGGTCAACCAATTTGCTAAAGGTTGACAGGTCAACCACTAGATCCAGACCTGGAGATTCTCCCTCAAGAATAGAAGATAAAAGACCATCCTCATCTAATGTCATCTCAGTAGAGGCAGCAAAGACATCAATATTGACATGATGGTTCCGGTCCTATAATTATATACTCATTGGCTCGGCTTGAAGTGGAATACCCAAGAAAAATTCCTTTGTCACTTTTAGAGTCAAACTTAGCAAGGTGTTCCCAATCTCTTAAGATAAAACATGTGCTACCAAAGACTCTAAAATAAGACACATTGGGTTTCTTACCTTTCCAAAGCACATAGGGAGTTTGTTTGGCACCATACCTCAAAAACTCCCTGTTTGAGATGTAAACCAAAAAAATGTTTAGCAAAATTTTTGCTATTGAGCATCACCCTAGCCATCTCAACAAGAACTCTTTTTTTTTTTTTTTCTCCACAACACCATTTTGCTGAGGTGTAATAGGTGCAAAGAACTCATGCTTAATTCTCATCACCTCACAAAATTTCAGAAGCTGAGAATTCTCAAACTCATAACCATGATTTGTTCTAATTCTAACAAGAGGCAGATGACTAGTCATCTTAACTTTTTGAAAAAGATGGTAGACAGATTTAAACCTTTGAAAGGTTTTTGATTTTTCAAGCAAGAGAGAGACCTAAATAAACCCAAAGAAGTCATCTACAATGGATAGGATGTATTCCTTGCCACCAAGGGAAAATGTTTGGACAAGACCAACAAGATAAATGTGAACAAGTTCAAAAGAACATGAAATTTTGTTGATCACCCAAGATTCAAAGCACTGTGAGAGAGATGATTGAAAGATATGCATGCAATGACCACATTTAAAAATAATAAAACAAAAGAACAAGGTGCAAATGCATGACAATGTATCTAGACTCCATGAAGCACACACAAATAAGAGAATGGTCTAGATACATAAAATAAAGAAACTAGTCACCAACATGAGGAAGAACATGGTCTTCCTTCTTGATCCAAACTTGCTTCACTTTTGAGACTTTATGAGGCAAAGAGATCACCTTAGGAATTTTGAAAACTTTATAAAGAAGATCATTCACTTGAGTTTGAAGTGAGTCATCATTTACTTTCTTGAAATGAACAAAAGGCTTTTGCTCAAAATTCCTAAAATCAAAAAACTTTGGTCTAATGTGTCCTAATGTGCCACAATGATGGCATATAGGAATGAACCTTTTTGGTTGTAGGAAACCAAATTTTGCAAGTGAAGAATGTTTATCTCTTGTACAAACCACAGACATTACAGTCGCATACCCCTTAAAAGATGACACATGAGTCTTAAACTCACTTTCTTTGGAAACTTGAGACTCAATCCTAAGGATATGACACCTAGGTCGAATGTGTCCTTTCACACCACAATGGTGGCAGGTAGGCACAAATTTGGATTGTGGAAGAGACAGCTTTTCCTTAGAAACAATATTCATGGAATCAAAACCCAAGTTGAGACCATGAACAAATTTTGGAGCTTCTTGAGTTGACACATCTTTGACAAAGATTGTCTCAAATGATGAAGGTGTAGAAAACTCATTTATATATCCTAAACCTCTTTTATCACCGAACAATTTTCCAAAATTGAGCATTTTATCAATCTTTCCAGCACCAATGGTTAAACCTTGAATCTTTTCTTTTTCCAACTTAAGTTCATGATCCAATCTTATATTGTCAAATTGTAAAGCATCAAAAGATTCAGATTGTTTAACCATATTGTTTTCAAGTGATTTTATCATCTCAAACAAGTTTTGAACCTCAATGTCTTTCTCAAATAACATGCATTGCAAATCAGAATTTTCAACCACAAACTTATCATGCACGACTACATTTTCATGCTCAACTAATGACTTTTCAAACTCAAATAAAATCAGTCTATGAAGAAACAAGGATTTGTCATTTTCAAGTACATTCAACTTCTTAATCAAATCAGAATTTTATTTTTCAAGAGTGCTAACTTTATGATACAATTCATACATGTCAACTTCATTCTCATACAAGCTATCACTCAACTTCTTTTTGGCCATTTTGAGAGTTTCATTCAGTTCATCAAGTTCCTTGACCTTTTCTTCCATCATGAGATTACGTTCTTTGAAATTACAGGTTTCATTGAAAAGCATATCATACTTTTCACATAGTTTCATGTATGACTGGTCATCTTGTTCCTTGTATGACTGGTCATCTTGTTCTCTATATGACTGGTCATCTTGCATATCATCTCTAGACACAGATTCTTCCTTAACTACATGAACTCTAGCAAGGCTAGAGTTATGAACAGAACCAACAAGGGCAAAATTATTTGCCTCTTCATAAGATGAAGTGATATAGTTATTGGAATCATCACTACCATTATCACTCCATTGTGCACTAATTGACTCTTCTCTCCCATTAAACTTTATCTTGTGGTTATTTGCACATTCCACATCAATGTGACCAGCACCACCACATAGATAGCACTTTACAAGACCTTTCAAACTTTTGTCCTCCCTAAAGCCATAAGAGTCCAAAACATTCATCTCCTTAAAAACATTGTCTTGAGACACATATTTAGACGAACTAGGGAGATTCCGACAATTCCTAGTGACTTTGGTTTTATCTTTGACAACCCTTCTATAATTCTTAACAAACAAGGCAAGCTCATCATGAATGCAGGGAGCAATTTGATCCATTTTTATGTTTGCACACCTAATACCAACTAGCACCCAAAGGATCTCTCTATTTATGTTAAGAGCTGGTGCTCTGATACCAATTGAAATTGGTACTTAGGTGACGAGGGGTAAATTTAAAAGATATTCAATCAAAAACGCAACAACCTTCACACACTCTAGACCTTGACCAAATACTCTTATGACTAGTCAACTGTTAGATATGAATTATACCAAACAATAACATACACAGAGCATACCAAGATGTACCTGCAGGCCTAGAGAATTACTAGTGACAACCTAGGCACTCAGAAGGACCCATCAATCTAGGCATCCCCTGTGCAAACAACAACTATGGTGAAAGTGTGAAGACAATCATAATCAAGTAAACACCAAACAGCAGATACTAATGACTAGTCAACTATAAGGACACAAATCCAGAATTTATACAATGACTAGTCAACCACAATTCATATGATGACTAGTCAACCACCAAGAACACAAACCCAGAAATTCATACGATGACTAGTCAACCACCAAGAACACAAACCCAGAAATTCATACGATGACTAGTCAACCACCAAGAACAAAAACCCAGAAAAATTACAGAGATGCAATCAGAAATTGTTCACCCAGAAACCCACCATTGGGAAAAACTGGGGGTCATCAACCGACCAGGCAATCCACTAAGTAAAAAAAGATTCTTACAAAGGAACACAAGCAAGCTCAAGCAAAACCTAGATCTATTTAGGAAGATGAGCAATACCTCCTTTGTGCAATCTTCTTCTCCAACTTAGCAAAGCTTGAAGCTCAGTTCTTCATGGCAATGGCAGCTCCTTCTCCAGCTCTTTCATCCCATGGCACTAGCTTGCAAGCTCTAACTCATACAAAAATGAAATTTGGATTCATGGAGAAAATGACCAATTTCTTCAAGAAACCATACTCTTGAAGAAATCAATCTTGAATCTGACCTAGATGAATATGATAGAGTGTTTGATCTAGCAAGATGAAGTTTTCATATTTCAAATGCATTTTTCAAAAAGAAACAATTTGGAAAACTCAAAGATGAAAAATATGAAGGTTACTCTTGAGGAAGAAGAAGCAAAAGTTTGCTATGAAACTTTCCAAAACTTCTCCCCCAAAAGTGACGGCTGCCCAAAGAAGAATTCTTTGGTATTTACACACAAAAGTTTCCTAGGTCAGAATCCCATGTGGCAGCAGAGAGAGAGAAAAAGGAATAGGACAAAAAAGTTGGTTATCAAGCTGGAGAGCAAGGATGACTAGTCATCCAAGAAACAGATGACTAGTCATCATTTTATGAAAACAGTTTAATGCAATGTTATGCAATGCACAATTTACCTTTGTCAATTTGCATGAACCTCCATATGAAAGATGTTGGTTAAGAACACCTAGAGAAGCTATTCTCAATCTAAACTTGAGCTTGACAAATTACAATAGAAATCCTATTACAAAGTTGTCAAGGGAAGCCAAAAGAAAAACCCAAAATGCATACATTAACACTTAGTGCCATATAGAATTCCATTTTGCGTATTATCTCAAAAACAAAAGCAACATGGTGGTTAAGGCGTTGGATGAGTGAAATTGCAAGGGTTTGAATTTCCTTTGCGTGTGTGCTTTATTTTTTGATTTATTTTTCCTTTTTTGCATTACATTGATATTTTTGATATTTTCGATATTATAACGATATTATAGCGATATTTTGACAAAATATTGCTGAAGTGTGAGCGAAATTATGGACATCGATATTTTCTGATATTATTGATATTTATACAATATGTGTATGGATACGTTCCGAAATATCGTGATCTGAAAAAACAATAATATCCTCGATATTTCGTCGATATTATCGATATTTTGGACTATTGTCTCGATAAATTCCTGAAACACACTACGTGTATCATTAAAGGGAAACCACCAACAAGAAGCTCCATTTGTACGATTAAACCAGCGCCCACACCCACCAAGTCACACCAAACAGCAACGCGATCCACCCCACTCCTGACCATACAACCCGAGCAATAATCCCATCCCAGCAAAATCACAAAGAATAAACAAAAATACAGAACCACACATGGTGGCCCAACCCTTGCAATACAATCTGGAGAATCACCCAACCTTTGCAATATTCTGGTATAACTATTAACCCACAAAAAATTGGAAGAATAATGATTATTAGGGGTGGGCACGGTTCAGTTTGGACTGGTTTTTGCTTCAAATTAGAACCAATCCGGTACTATTCATCCGATTTGGTTCGGTTCGATTTTAATAAAAAAAATTTCAAAAACTGTCCAGTTCTGTTTGAATCTGTTCCGGTTTCGGTTCGGTTTTGAACCATATTATATAAATTATTATTTTAAATTATTTTTTAATACAATTCTCAAATGAAATATTATTATTTTACTTGAAAATTAACAAATTATTCAATTTTATATAAAATATAAATATTAAAGTTAGAAAAGAGAGATATTTTGAAATTGAACTTGGATAAATATTAGTTTTTTTTTTTAGTGAAATTAAAAATATAGCATTAAATATAAATATATATTGAATTTATTTTTTTTAATTTGACTGGTTCGGTTCGGCCCGGTCCGATTTTTGAAGACATGGAACTAGATCCGAAACCGGTTCGATTCGATTTTTGACCGGTTGTTGACTTTTTAATCAACTCAGTTTTTTTCGGGTTTGGTTCGGTACGGTTCGGCTCGAATTTTCGGTTCGCCTGTTTGAGTACCCACCCCTAATAATTACCATGATTGGCCATTGGTTTGCTAATTACTAAGCAAACCTAGGCGTCGAGGGGGATGCCACTCTTGATCAAAATCTTGGCGACGTGGTAGTGGAGGCGAGTGAGGATTGAATCAACGTTGAGTGCTGAGCTTGCCGACGGAGAGATTGGGGGTTTGGCATTTCTGGGATAGCGAAACGGTGTCACAAAGGGTCTGAGAGACGGAGATGAGATGGAGGGAGAGAGGGTGGGAGACCGAGGTTGGGAAGTAGGAGTCGGCGAGATGGGGTGGGGAATAGGGGGTGCTTGGCATGGAGGAGGCTAGGTTTTTTAAAGGTTTTTTTCTTCTAATTTTATATATATATATATATATATATATATTTTGGATTGGTTAGTAAGTAGGTCCCACAGTTGACACATCATCAGTTAACGTCTAACCAAACGATCAATTTAATAGCTTAGGAGGGTGTATTCTATTAGGATTCTAGAGCGTTCAAAAAGATTTTGTTTAAGTACCAGCTTTCATAGAACTTGATGGAACTTTATAATTAATATAGAACTTGATAGACTTTCAGAAGACTTCTGTATAATTTTTTTAATAAACTTTCTTAAGCTTTCATACAACTTGATAGGCTTTTATTCCAGACTTATGTAGACAGTATATTTCATTTTATCCCCATCCTTGTCATTTAAAGAAAGAAACTTGAATTTTTTCAATCAAATTTGTTTTTGTTACCCAAAGCAAAAACCAAAAGTACTTGTTTGCAATGGAAGAACATATGCACAGTTCAAAATGAAAAGAATAATCCAAGAATGCTGTGTCAATGCACAGTACTTTTTGTATGCACAGTACCTATTTGACCATGAATGATGTGTCAAATATGCACAGTACTTTTCGTATGCACAGTACCTATTTGCGCAGTACTTTCAATGTTGTCAACGTATATAGTAACATTGATGTATATAAAAAAGATGAAATAAAAAACCAAATTCATAACATATTTTCCTTTAACAATATGAAATAAAATTATGTTTAACGAAAAGCAAATTCATACATTCTATACCTTTCTCGGAAATGCTCTGGATCGTCATTGAATACATGATGTATATAATACATCCCTTCATAGTAATTGGTCGCCGAGTTAATGGACGTTCAATTTCTTCACTATGCATCATAATCTCATTCAATGCATGAGCTACTGCTTGAATCGCCATTAATAAATTCCAAATTGTTTCATAAATTTCTTCATCCTCCTCAATTTCTTGCCTCTCAATTTCTTCTACCTCCATTATTTATATATATATATATATATATATATATATTGATACCGCCTAAACAAAATGATAAAAAAAAATTACAAACATAATTAATAATTAAGTCACAACCAGAATTAATAAACAAATTACAAACATAATTAATAATAAAGTCACAAACATAATTAATAAACATATTACAAACAGTGTTTGTACCATATCTGACCCCCTCCCCCCCACTCACGACATGACACGTGGAATGTAAACAAAGCTGAGACCAGCTCAGTGACCCATGCCGAAGGGTCAATCGGCATATTCTACCGAGTCATACGTGGTCGTCAAGTCGGTAAGTGTCATCGATCGACACACCCACACCAACCTTCAGCATATGATGCCGAGCACCGAGTCAGCACATCCGGTCGGTTCTGACAGATAACCTCGAAACTACCTCTAGAACCTGCCAGGGCATGTGTCAACCGCCGAAGACACTCCCACGAGTCCCACATCGAAATTAAGTACTAAGAGCATCACAAATGCTCTCTATAAATAGAGCCCCTTGGCCCAGCCAAGAGGTAAGACTGTTTACTTGACTTGTGCTTTCGCTGTGTCAAAAGAACTGCTCTTAGTCACTAACTTTGGCATCGAAGGGTCTTTGGCCGGCGCCACACTGATGTCCCAGACCTCACCTGCCGTTTCTTTCTCCGGGCCGAATCCAGCACTACGCCTTAAGGAAGGGCGCTACGGACCGAAGGCTCCTCAGGTCCAAACTCCCCACTCCACCTGTAAGTTAGCTCTACTTCTATCTGTTTAGTTTTAGCACAAACAAACATAATTCATAAAAGCAAAACAAGTTGATGAATTCATCATCAACTATTTAATAACCAATATAGTATTTAAACATAAACAACAATGTTTGATAAACAAAACAAATAGTCCAAATATCATCCTAAAAACGATACCAAAAACCAGACATTCCAAACAAACTAGTCGTTCTCAAAAACTCTCAAAAAACCCACTCATTCCAAATTGTAGGATATCCAATTTGAGCGTTCCTCATGAGACATTTTCAAAAATGCATCCTTTTTTGTGTTAGTATTCAACAAAGAGAGCGCTTTGTAACGAGCACGTTCATCCAAATTTGGGGTCTCCTTAATGGCATCCCACATATAACTTTGCTGCTCTCTTTCTTTTTCCCTTTTTGCCAATAGGTTATGGACTCCCCGGAAGTCAGTGGCAATTGAATCAATGCTAAGGCTAATTCTTCTAATGGCTTGCTGGGTGGTCTCATTTGAGATAGCATTCCCTTCCAAATATGTTCTATTTCATTTTCTCTGGCTTGAGCTTTCTGAGGGACCTTCACAATTAGTGGCATGAAAGAGGAAGGATGAAGAAGAATGTCCGAGTGATGGATCTTGGTGTGGTGGTTCATTATGATTTGGTATAAAAGCCTGACTTTCATCATCAAAGACAAAGTCCTCTATTCCAACATGTCTATCTTCCGCCCTAAAAGTTCTTGCATCAATATCATCACCCAATCCTAATGAGTTTCTTCCAATAGCAGTTGCATTCCCAATTACAATTTGCAGATCCTCATAGTCCTCACAAGTTTTTGTTTGAATACTTGTGTCTTTTGGGTGGGACTATAACAAAAACAATAATTAAAAAATAATTATTTAACAGATTATGTATTCAAGTTACCAAACGGAATTATTTAAAGAAAATTTAATAACCTAACCTTAAAGCAGTCTTTCCAAACTTCTTTAGGAGTAGTGAATTTCTTTGTGGTTGGATCCCACCCAAACCCAGAGCTGTGACGGAGAAGCTGTGAATATTTTTGGTATTCTCTTTTAAAGTACTTCAGCCGACTCTGGTATTGAGAATAGGTTTTGTGACACCTAAGTTTTTCATTAATCTTGGAGAGTATTTTGATTTCTACAGTTGCCTTGCTTAGCATTCCTTTAGCATCACGCCATCCACTGCTTGCAGCATCAACCATGAGTTGCAACAACATTCTACTCCCTTCCACAGTCCAAGCATTATAATCTTGTTTGCTCTTCCCTTTTCCATTTACTTGTTGTGTATTTTTAGACTCCATTTGAGTGTAGCTATGAATTTTATCATGTCAATCACAAAATACAGCATTAAAAATATACAAAAAATGTACGTCATCAACCATAGATTAAACATGACACATCTTGTGTTGAATGGAAAAAGGACGCAGTAGGAATTTACAGATTTGGCGTCCGAACTTTGATTAGGGTGTATGATACCTTTCTGAAAATAGAACAACGCCACGAGTCAAACTAATTGCTTTGCTATGACATATGGTGGATTTTGGGATTTTGAGGTCGTTTAGGCTTCCAAAACAGCATTTAAAAGTTGAAATTTTTGGATTTTCGTTTTTTTAATGTTCATTTATATTTGTCTCAGTTTTTTGTTCGATTATAGAAAGGTTGTCAATTATTTCAAATCTCTATCTAGTCGTATGTAGATATTTCAAAAGAAAAAATAGTAAACAAGCATAAACCCTAGTAAACAAGCATAAACCCTAGTAACAAGCATAAACCTAATAACAAGAAAAACACGGTGAAGAAAAAATCATGGAAAAAGAAAACCCAACAAGGTATTGATCAAAGAAAAAATAGGGAGCATACCTCCACAGATGGATGAAGGAAGCTATTCGTCTTTGCAGAGAGAAAAGCTAGGGCAACAGAAAAACGTCTGATGAAATACTTGGGAGGGAGGTTGGATTTATTTTGGTCTTTGTTATTTATAACTCTTCCTAATTGAATACACCCATATTTGAATGGGCTTTTTAAAAGTTCATATAAGTCCGAATTGAATACACCCAGTGTCACATCCCGGGATCGGCTCCTCCGTAGTACGATATTGTCCGCTTTGGGCCCCCCTCTCTGCCCTCACGGTTTTGTTTTTGGGAACTCACGAGCAACTTCCCAGTGGGTCACCCATCCTGGGATTGCTCTAGCCCTAACTCACTTAACTTTCGGAGTTCCCATGAAGTTTGTATAAATCCAAATTGAATACACCCAGATTTTTAAAATCTTTTTAAACGCTTTATAATCCTAATTGAATACACCCCCCTTAAATTTGTCAGATTTGAAAAAATTGGGACGTAAATTAATGAAATTGAAACCTTATGATCTATATTGAGAATAACCCCAAACCATCAGAGGTCTTTTGTCGTTAGCCCTTAAGGCTCCGTTTGGTTTATGGGAAAGGAGGCTTGGGAAATGGGAATTCAACTGTTTTCCCTTGTTTGGTAGGTCCATGCATGGAAAATGGTTGTCTGGCACATGAGAAAGTATGGGGGAAAGTGAAGCCCTCCTCTTAATTTGAGTGTTTTCCCTCATAATGGGAAAGTTTGGGAAAATGAGTCAACATTCAATGCATAATTTTCATGACTATTTTGTCCTTATGAATAATTTATAATTACAACGTATCATTAAATGCGTCTTTTTTATTTGATTTAATATGTGTATAATTGGAAATTTATACAAACTTTTGTTTTTCATTCTTACTCAAAACAAACATGGGAAATGAAACAAAGTGAAATCTCCCGGTTACTTTTCCGACATTACTAAACTTGAGAAAGGAATCTTTCATTCCCATTCATTGGAAAATGATTTCCTTTTAAATCTATTCCGTGAACCAAACAGGACCTAAGGGTTTGAGGTGCAAAAGCTTAACGAAACGACGCCGTTTTCCCTTGAAGAACTTTAGAAATGAGAATCAGTGTCACTCACGAAATCATCTGAGTGTCGACAGTTTCACAAGGTCAAGAGAGCGACAGAGAAATTGCGAAATGGCATACGCGGCCGCCCGGCGCACATTAGCCTCAGCCCTCAGCCGAACCCTCGCTTCAACTCATACCTGCTCAAAATCCATCTCTTCTCGCTCTCGCTTCGCTGTGGCTCTTCTCAACAAACAGCAAACCCAGCTCCTACCCGACCTGGTGAACATCACGTACCGGTCCAAGCATTCAGGGCAGGGTTACTCGCCCCTGAACGACGCGACTCCAAACTGGAGTAACCGGCCGCCCAAGGAGACCATCCTCCTCGATGGCTGCGACTACGAGCACTGGCTCATTGTCATGGAGTACGACGACCCCAAGCCCACCGAGGAGGAGATGATCAATTCCTACGTCAAAACCCTAGCCACCGTTCTCGGAAGGTACCAACTTGACCCATTTCCTTAATTCGGGTTTTTCCCCTTTTTTTCTGTTGGATTTTGATGGCTTTGGGTTTTAGTGAGGAGGAGGCGAAGAAGAAGATATACTCTGTTTCTACCACGACATATACTGGATTTGGTGCTTTGATTTCTGAAGAGCTTTCTCTGAAGGTCAAAGGTAATCGTTTCTGGGTTCTGGATTTTGGGGTTTAAGGTTTGGATTTTCAAGCTTGGCTTGCTATGAATTTTAGGTATTTCTTGTGTTAAGTGACTAAGGGTCAAGGTTTAAGGAGCATTTTTCTTCTTATGAAGTCCGGTTATTTCGTCCGAAAAGGCTTTTTTTTATTTTTTTTATTTTATGGATTATGGTTGTTTGTTTGAATTTCATTGAGAGTATGGGTTTAAGAGTTAAAGTATAGTTCTCTTTATGAATTATGGCTTTCTGATTGAATCACAATTAGATACTAAGGGTTTAGGATTTAAGAGGTTGAAGAGTTGCTTTTGACATGTATTGGCTTCAACTCTGTAACTTTCGGTTGAATATGATGGTTTTCCCGCTTGTTTTTTGTTTGATGGTTTTCCAGCTCCTGTTGGTTCCAATTTTTGCGTTGATATACAATTTGATGTGTTATTCTATTGTTCCTCCTAAATAGGGTTGCCTGGTGTTCTCTGGGTTTTGCCGGATTCATATCTCGATGTTCCCAACAAAGATTATGGAGGTGGGTAGAGTGCGAAACTTAAACTCATTTATAAATTATCAATTTTTACCTTGCTAATTGTTATTGTATTTGTTTTGTTTAATTTATCTTTCTCTGCACCACTTCTAGGCGATCTATATATCGATGGGAAAGTCATCCCAAGACCACAGTATAGGTACAATGAAAGGCAACAGCAAACTAGAAACAGGCCTCGCCCACGATATGATAGGCGCCGGGAGACAATGCAGGTTGAAAGGAGAGAGCCAATGCAAGGACAGAGCTTGGGCCAGGACAGGAGAGAGCCTGTGCAGCAAACAACACAAAGTTCCACTCAAGGTGGAGGGACAGGTTCCACCAGGAACCAAGGAGAGTTTAATAGGGGCAATGTTTAAGGATTCAAAATATAGTTGCAAATTCTCAGAACTCCCTATAATATTTCTTATGATGAATGACAACTTGGCATTTTCTATGTTTCACGACAAACTTATGGAGTAAGAAATGTGAATATCTGTGTTGTTCCATTTTGGGATTTCTTTCTTTGAACACTATCTGGTATTTGGCTCATGTTTATTTATGTTGAGTTTATGCACTCAAGATCAGCGAGTATTAGAATGAATTTTTACTCTACAATTATCTATTGAGTCTATCTGGTATTTGGCTCATGTTTGTTTAAGTCAATCTGTATGTTGCCTTCTTTACATACATTTTAGATATTGAAATACATATGTTCGTCGTATTCTCTTGTCCAGCGGGCTTTGGGACTTTGTCATGGAAAAGGTACTTCAGCTGTATGAAACGGAGATAGCACTGTTTTGCTATCCTTGGCCAATCACGGTATGCCAAGTGGAAAAATAATCACGCGTGGCATGCTGTGATTGGCCGAGGAAGCAAAATAGTGATATCCCCGTTTGATATAAGTGCTTCTCCAACATGAGGCGTGATGGATCGTAGGTGTTGAAGAAAAGGCATCTTCTTCCTCATGCTGTGTACGGAATTTCCAAACTGGTGGGTTGTTTGAGTATGAGATGAGAAGTTTCCATCTCATGTCAGTTGAAAGAAGTGGAAGTATGTGCATTTTGTTCCTTGCGGTTGGTAGATGTGAGAAACTACTGCTTCTTTCATTACCTAGTAGGTGAAATTTCAGTGCAGTGAAAGATCCCAATTTCCGTGCAAAGATGTATATGTAAATGATGCTAGGTTTTGCTCCTGTGTAGGACTTCGAAATATGGCACAAAATGATGTGTTCGTGGGTTATGAGCTTCAAATCAAAGTTTCGATGTCTAGCTTTAGCTCGAAAACAAGGCTAATCAATCAGGGACAAGACTTGCCCCAAACTTGTTCAATCCTCACTCAAATGCCAATGTGCAACTAAGACAAGATTAACCGCATACGTTTACATATTTTGATCCACAACAAAACATTGGAACAATAACCTCTGCAATTTTGAAAATTAAATCACATATAATGTTTGATATTGCATATAATAACCCACCAAAAACGTTGTAGCAAATAGAAGGTGGTTCAATTGGTTAGCTAGATTCAAAAAACAGCCATGTAAGTTGCAAATTGGTAGGAAAACAAAATAACCTTCCTCATTTCAGGCTTCAGCAGTTAAAGCTCACCCAAAATAGAAAGGTGACAAATTGGCACCAAAAAGAAAATGAAAACAATATTCTAGTTCTTCCTCACCCCGCTCCACTGTATTATTTTGTCGCTAGCTTCCGAGTCAATTTGGCACAAAACAAACCCCTCTGTCTCTCTCGCTCTCTCTGCCTCTGCCTCTGGAATCTACAGATCTCAAAAACCTCTGCTTCTCTCAGGTACGCATCGGATCTCATTTCCTTTGATCCAAAAATTACAAAAAGTAAAGAACTTTAATCGCAAACCATGAATTCCAACTTCGACTTCGATCTGGGTCTCGGATCGAGCCGACCCAAATCGCTCAACGACCAGAAGAACAAAACCTCTTCCTTTTCCTCCACCGCGACGGGGCAATCCAGACCCGCCTGGCAACCCCAGACCAACAAAACCACCTCCTGGACTCACCAGCCCGCTCCGGCCCAGACGGTCCGACCCGGATTAACCAACGGCCCAACTTCCATGGTCGGCGATATCTTCGGCAAGAGTTGGGGATCCGCAGCTCCTTCGGTTTCTAGCACCCCGATTGCGGTCGTCAATAAAAACCCAAATTTGTTCGGAGATTTGGTCAGCTCTGCAATGGGTGGTAAGATCAATAGTAATAGCAACGTTCCTTTAAAGAACGCAACCCCAGCTTCGAATAAGAGCTCGTTTTCCATGGGAAACGTGGCCGATTCGTTGCCCAAAACCACCCCTGCCACTGGTAATGGTTCGGTGAAAAGTGGTGGTGCAAATTATGGTGCTTCTGGGAATTTTGGGAGTTTTTCTACTGGGTTTAATACTAGTAATACGATTAACAATAGTGTTAATGGTAATAGTAATAAGAGTCCAAACATCGGAGGTCCTTCGCTGCGAAATATGGGCAGTTCCGGTGTTGGTGGAATTGGCAGTGGATTGAGCTCTAAGAAAGACCCATTTGGTTCTTTGGTTGATCTCGCATCAAAACCATCGGCTACTATAAATTCATCGAGTAAAAGTAACAATAAAAGTAGTGTTCCCGGTGATGATGCTTTTGGAGATTTTCAGAATGCTCCAAAGCCAAGCACCACCACTGCTACATTTGCGTCTAGTGGCTTCTCCTCGAATGATAACAGTTTTGTGGGGTCAAACTCGGGTTCTGGCTTTGGGGATTTTGGGATTTCACCGAACCCGAACCCTGTTCAGTCTACTAGTAGTGATCCCTTCGACACTTTATTTGTCCCATCATCGGGTTCAGCTGGAGGTGCTGCAACAGCAAATAATGGAGTTGGAGTGCAGCAATCCTCTGACATTGATGACTGGGGGACAGAGTTTGGAGGAGGACATGATGTGGGTGGTTCGACAACTGAGCTTGAGGGTCTTCCACCTCCTCCTGCTGGGGTGTCAGCTTCAGCAGCAAAGAACAAAGGAATGGATAATTACAAGCAAGGGCAGTATCCTGATGCTATTAAGTGGCTTTCTTGGGCTGTAGTTCTTCTTGAGAAATCAGCTGATAGCTCTGCTGTTGCAGAGGTCTTGTCAAGCAGGGCTTCATGTTACAAAGAAGTAGGAGAGTATAAAAAAGCCGTGGCAGACTGCACAAAGGTATCTTGATTGCTTTTCTTTTTAATCTGTTTAGATATCTTAAAATTTTCCTTTACATTCTACAATTTATGCACATTTCAAGTTTTCAATTTATGCGATTAAAAAATTTCGTTGTTAATGCCGTTGGCCTAAAGTTGTAAGAGCTGCACATCTGTATAAGCTACTTGAATAATCTGTCTATTTTTAATTAGCAATTAGATCCAACAGAGGTAGGGCAAGGAAATGTTTGCAGAAAAGGAATATTTGTTAAATACTTGCTCATAGCCTTATCTCAATTTTGCATGTGGTGGGATATGGTGAAGAGCAGATCCTAGTTGAACTCCTCTTGAAAGTCAAAAGAAAAGGGAGAATTAGCACAACAAGTTTACGTAATAGTCATCCCTACTTAGAGACCAACTAAAAGTCAGACTTGCTATTTTGGCCTTGTTGGTGCCACCCTCCCACCCTGTTCTTCACCTGTTTCTTTCAGATTAAAATACCATTTTCCTTTTCTCTAGCCTTTTTTTTATTGAACATGGTAGATTGATGTAGTAAAAGAAATGTTTTCAAACGGTCCCAATCAGTTCAGCAGTGCATGTAGATGTATGGCTCATTGGCTCTGCTAGACACAGTGCACAAATTCATTTTTTACAATTACTTTTTCCGCTTATCAAGGCTGTTGATCAGTTTAAACTTGATGAGATTATGTTTTCCTTCTCCTTTATTTCTCCCTAGAAGAGAGTTCATAGATATGTTCATCCTCTGCAGGTTCTAGAACAAGATGATGCAAACATATCTGTTCTCGTACAGCGTGCGCTCTTGTATGAAAGTATGGAAAAGTACAGACTTGGGGCAGAGGATCTGAGGACAGTTCTGAAGTTTGATCCTAGTAACAGGGTTGCAAGAAGCACCATTCACCGCTTGACACAAATGGCAGACTAGAGGATTTTTGAAATTTGATAATACTAGTTCATTCATTTGGGTTGATTGATGCCCTCTCCCCCCCCCTTGTTACCATGATAGATTTCTGGGGAATTATAATATTTTACTTGATACTTGTCCTTCCCGATAGTTTCACGTGTATGCTGGTGTATTCCGTTTCTTCTGTTGCTTGTGACTGGAATTTGGAAATGGTTCTTTGTTACTTACTTGAGAGTGGTGTTGGAATTGAAAGATTGAATTGCAATGTACCTTGTCTTCCAAATGTGAGGGAGGCACTCGTGCTATTATTTGTTTGTTGATCTGGTGAATCCTGTTATCATTTGGTTTTTTTCTTTTCTTTTCTTTTTCTTTTCTTTCTCAGAATCATGGGCATGCTTGGCACTCTAAATCAAGCGTCCAAATAGACGTCAGCATAGATTCTGCTTCTGTTGAGTGGTACTTTAATTTGTTGCAGAACCATGTTGCAATCTTTTTTCTCTTTTTGGTCAAAATTGTTGCAATCTTATTTATGGGATAATGCGTAATTTTAGTTGTACTTTCCTGAGAGTAGAAAAGTCGGTAGGTACTCAGAAGCGGATGAATAATGCCGTTTTGCAACTTGCATGCATATATACATATAAATATGTGCAACTAGTTCCTTAGATTGATCAAAATCATGAGGATTGAAGAAGCTTGATTGAACTGACTTGTACGATTGTCGTCACATACATGAATTTGAATATATATATATATATATATATATATATATATATATATAAAGCCATGCTCATGGTTTAGTGTTTAGCCTGCATATGTACAAGGGAATTGTTTAAAAAATAAAAGAAAATAATGTGAAAAGATTGCAGCCCTGATTTGAAGATCAACCACCACCACACCCAGTTGGGAAGAAAGAAAAAGGACCATTCTTTCAAATCCTTTTGTCTTGTTTGATGCAGTTATGTTATGATCATGATTTTCCCAATTTCAAAGCCACTCTGAGCATAAACAAAGAGACATTTAAGTTTCTACCGGTAGCCAAACGTCATAAAGAAATGGTATAAATATCATTCAATTGAAACGTCAGACTAAGGACTTCATCTACCCCTCTCTACCCCTCTTGGTTAAAAAAAATATCTTCTCTTCTGGGTTGTCTTCAATTGATTGGCCTCATTAAATTGTGTACCAGCAAGTATATGCAATAAAATAATTGATGATAATGGAAGCCTAAAAGAGGGTGACATGTGAGTGAGGTTTTTTTTTTTTTTTTTTTATAGGGTTTTTGTTGTTGTTAGGGAATACTATTTGCTTCTTTAATGGTACAGAGATACTCTTCCTTCTTGCGAATAACAGTTTAATACATATGCAAAAATAATTCACCAAAAATACACACACAAAAAAGCAAGGAGTATTACACTATTATCAACATGAATGTAGAAACTCCTACTTACCTGATAAGGAGAGAAGTATTTTTCTTGTTAGGGAGGGGTAAAGAAACAGAAAGCGTTACTTTGCAACTTAGCTGCTTCCTAAAAGCCTGCCATGTTATGCCCTTCTGGCTTTGGATGACGAAATTCTATCCTCCATGAATAATATCTTCTGCTGTGCCACAGATATAAATTGCCAGCTTAACCTTGGGCCTGGTGGTCCATGCTTTGCCTTTCCTAGGCAATTAAGCCCATCCCTATTCCCTTGGGCTCCAGCTCCACATTATTGGCTTACCCCACTCTTTTGTAACGCATTATATCATATCAAGGAGGCAATAATGAGTAAAAGACCCGCTAGTGTAGTGGTTTGGAGTATTTACTCCATCAGGTAAGGTCCTGTATTCAAATTCTAGCATCCGTGTTGTGTGTGTGAGTTTAATATGCTATCGCTCCTTTCAATAGGAAATGTTTCCACAAAAAAAAAAAAAAAGAGGCTATAATGAAAGGTTATAATGAGTAAGAATTTTATAGTGAAGAAGCAGAAGCGGAAACATTACCCTACTATCAATATTGTGGGTCGTACACATGATATGATAGATAACGCTAGATACACTTCTCCAGAAACTTCTTGCACTCCTTTAAAAGGGTGCCTAAAGACAACAAGATAGCACAAACAAATAGGACTCCACCATTAGACAACCATCTTTTGCCAAAAGTCTAAAAAAGCTTCTTCTTTCTTTTACGAGTTGAAAATCTTTAAAAACTTGTGGACTTCATGTAGCCAAAACACAAATACAAACACACATACAAGCAACCCCAAAAATTCCTAACTCCAAGATTGTAATTAGCACAAACCTTAGGGTCATTTACCAACAGTGTCACTCCAAAAGACAAAAGCGCAAGCGCGAGGCCTTCAGCTCAACCGTTAAATTTTGGAACCAACTCTGACGCTCGCGTTACACTTCTTCACAGACCGAGCTAAACTAAAGTAACAGTTCTTTTACCGTCGTGTGTGACTGTCGAACTTAAAATCCACCACGTCATCAATCTCTCAGTCCAACTTGCTCCCCAGCGGACCCTCACCCCAAATCGTACGGTCACCATCAATTCACCCCTAACCTTTATCCTGTAGACCCACGCATCTCCCCAGTCCCTCTTTTGATTCCTTCACTTTTTCCTACCGGGCCTTTGCCCTTTTTGCATCAAACATTTCTGCACCGTCCGATCACAGGCCCCACCCAAAAAAAGAAGGCCCACTAAAAAAGCCTTACTGTGGTTTTGTCTTCACGTGAAAAAGTTTGCTTGTAACCGACGGTTGTCTATAAATGGAGAGCCGAAGAGCGACCACTCTTTTTGTGTGTGTGTTGTTTATGTCATGCGAAGCCTCTTTTTTGTGTTGAAGTTACTCCTCCTGCAAGTGGCAATATCAACAACATGTGTGGTGGTGCTATCATTTCCGACTTCATCTCCGCCAAGCGCGGCCGGACGCTGACGGCGGAGGACCTCTGGTCCGAGTTCGACACCATCTCTGACCTCCTTGGCTTAGACCACTCCTCCTCCTCCAACAACAACAACAAGAAGAACAAGGACCAGTTTGAGCATCAGCAGAACAACAAGAGCATCGTTCAGAAGCCCAAAATACCTCTCTCTAAAGGTATCTATAGGCATTTTCCTTCTTGGTCTTATCTAAAAAGGCTCTGCTTGCATTTTTTTTAAATAAAAAAAATCTTGAAATTAGTCTGCTGGTTGCTGAGTTGTTGGTTTTCGTTTTCTATGCTTCTGCATGATGTTTTTATTTATTTATCTGGGAGCTCTTTGGATTTAGATTTTCACAAGATTTTCTCTAGTGAGTTTTTTTTTTTTTTTTTTTTCTCTTTTAAAAATAAAACTTGGGCTCTTTGTTTTTGTTTTATTTATTTTTCTTCTCTTCTTCCGTTGAACTTGAAGCTGGTAGTTGCACTTGTAATAATTAGGAAAGGTAAGTTATTGATTTTGACCGAAGTCAGATTTTGCAATTAATTACTTACATACAAGTAAGGTGTTTGATAAAGAATTAAAGAGCATCAATTACTAAATTGTAGGAAGAATTACAACAACAAAATTCTAGCTAGTTAGTTGTGTTTATTAAACATAAAATAAAACCTGTGCTGGTTTCTTCTTCCGTATGCGGTTGAGAGAGTAGGCTAGTTAGGTAGTCTAACGTCAAAACGCCCGTTTGGTATAGTGATACTCGCCTAATCTTTACGACTTAGCCTGATTTTTGATACTTGTATCTTTCATAATTATCAATAAAATCCCATCGCCTTTGTGTAAATATATATATATATATATATATATGTGCCAAGAATAAGATCATAAAAGTTATATTATATTCCATATATGATATGATATATCATGTTCTCTACAAGAATAATTTTGTGATCATGGAAACCGTGATTGCTGTGATGCAATAGGAGCAGGGACAAGCGAGAAGCCCAAGAAGACGAGCCCAGGTGCAGGTGCAGGTGCACAGAAGGAGGAGGAGGTGGGCAAGGCTAGTGATAAGACTAAGAGAGTGAGGAAAAACGTGTACAGAGGAATAAGGCAGAGGCCGTGGGGCAAATGGGCAGCAGAGATTCGTGATCCGCAGAAAGGCGTCCGGGTGTGGCTAGGCACTTACAACACAGCTGAGGAAGCCGCCAGAGCCTACGACGACGCCGCCAGGCGCATCCGAGGCGGCAAAGCCAAGCTCAACTTTCCGGAATTACCGCCTTCTTCAGTTCCAGCTCCTGCAACACCGCCTTTGAAGAAGCGGTGCGTTGTTGGTCCAGCCGAGTCGACTCAGTCGAGTTTGGAGAGCAGTGGAAATTATTGTAACTATGATCCGTTTGAGGGTGGCGAGATTTATGGAAAGAAGGAGGTGGGTGGTGAGTATGAGCTGAAGGAGCAGATATCGAGCTTGGAATCGTTCCTGGGTCTGGATGAGGAGGAGCCGAGTGAGGTGAATGGAAGGGGTGGTGGTGAGTCGAACAACTCGTTGGACCTGTGGATGCTAGGTGACCTGGTGACACATCATCATCAGCAGCAGCAGCAGCAGGGTCAGCGGCTGTATTAAAGGAACAAAGCTGTAGTGGCTAAGCTCTCTCCATATAATTATAATATTATATGTGTAGGGGTTTACATTGCGTGTGGAAGAGACTCTGTGTGTTTGAGTCTTTGACTGTGACTGTGACTGCGACTGCGTGTGTTTGTTTGTTTGAGAGCGAGAGAGCGAGAGAGCGAGCGTATGTAATGTATTATGTATGTGAGCTGCTTTGGTATTTATGTATTTTTAATATATATATATATATATAGCAAGTAACTACTTTGGTAAATTATTTGTGAGAGTTGAGTTTATATTATGAATAAGAATAAAGAAGCGTATGTGTTTGCATGCGTATCACATCATCGTTCTTGTTGCCGGGCGTCTGCGTTTGTTTGGCAAATTAAGCTTTGGTTGTGCTCCCATCCCATGTCGGTTCATGCATCTGAATCTGATGCCTGCCTGCCTCCTGCCTAGGTATAATTATAATAATTTGCAGTTTCTTATTATTATTATTATTATTCTATGCCAGAACAATTATAGGATATGCATGAGTGAAATAAATATATATAATGTATGGCATCAGAATTAAGATGGGGGGGTATGTATCTAAATTTTTGTCTTATTTGTTGGACCTAGCTAAGTTGGAATATATATATATATATATGCATAAACAATAGTATTGAGATGATCAATTATGGTAATCCTTTGATCATATCGAAGGAGTTTCGTACTTTGTCAACAATTTATAATGAAAATGAAACCGACCTAGGAGATGCTTAAAGCTAATTAATAAAACTGTCTCCACACATCACATAGCTTAGGGAAGAGGAAAACAGGAGGGAAAACTAGACTAGGATTTCAACAGAAAATCAAATATTTTAATATTTTACTCATGTTTACCTCTTTATATTTTTCCAATATAAATTATCAAGATTCGCGTGCGCACACAGTGTCGTACCATATAATGGATAGCTGTGCTCAAAAATGGGATGTATTATCTGTTTTTTTAAATTTTTTTTAAAAAAAATATGAAAAAGTATGAATTTATCATATTATTCTTATAATAATTTTAATTCTTAATGTTTACATTAATAAATGACATTTTTAAATATTTTTAATGTTTTATTTTTTTTTATCTTTTATTATATATATATATATATATAAAAGAAAAGAAGGAATGGTGACAGTCTTTTGTCACTTCATGCGACTCTCTCTCTCTCTCTCTCTCTCTCTCTCTCTCTGACTCTCAGATAGGAAGGGGCTCATGCATGCCGCTAATGTATGAAAAATGTTTGGAAAGTGGCCCCTGCCCTGCTCGGTCTGCCGTTGATGGTGTTCTATCTCAAACATTTGTAACGTATCTTCTTCTTTCCATTCTGATTCTTAGGACCTCATGCCAAACAGAAAATATGAAAGTAAATTTAGGGTTTAGCTACAAAAAAAATTCACTTTTGAAAAAAGTCAAAGCTTTTTCAAAAAAGATAGAAAAACCTCACAACTTTCAAATCAAATACATGCAAATATAGATGATTTTTTAAAAAATCTAAAAATAAATAAGGGCAATTTTGTCAAAATTTCTCTCTCATTTGAGTTTTTCAAATGAAAAAAGTAAAGTATCAGGAATTTAAAAAATATGAGGAAGAAAGAATTGAAATCAGATCAACTACTTGTCCTAGTTTATCCAATTCTTAATTTTGAGGATATAGTTTACAAATTTTAAGATGACACGTATTTTTCGGTTCCCTGTGTTAATAAAAGTGGTGAAGTCATGAATTGAAATAATTATCTTTCTTCTGTGTGTGTTTCTGTCCCTTAGGCAGTAGACGCGTTTGTCTACCATTTTGATTTCACAGATTTAAAGACAAATTTGTTGGTTGGTTTATAACGAATAACGTTTACCCGGAGTGGGGGAGTGGGAGAGAATTAGCAGTATCCCCATCGTTCCCAATTTTGAAACAGGATGAAGAAGCTATTGGCTGCACTTCCATTCCATGCCTGTTGCAATCAGATCAGAGTAACCAAGTTGGACACGCGATCCACTAAAGTTGAAACACAAACTCAAGAAAATACTCAGTTCCTTCTCTCTAGAATCTCCAGCCCCCAGAACAAAGTTAAAAGTAAAAAATAAAAACACAAACGGTAGGTGAGAAAAAGGAAATGTCAATTAGTCAATGATTCCTCTTTCCCAAGCATCAAGGCAATTACCTTTTTCTTCCCCTTCATCTTTTAGATTCAATGAAGGGTTAAAAATGAACAAGGATCATTGAGCAAATTTACTAGCAAACCATGTACAGTAGCATCATATTTACCCATCATGGAGAGAGGGGTAGAAAAACATAAGGTCACATGTAAGAAAAACGTTGTGTCAACCGTAAAGAAAACTTAAGCTGACAATTGCTTCCACATAAAGAAAACTTAGAAAAAGGGCCAATTAGTCTCACTGATACTATCAAATTTGATTGCGAATATAAGAATTTGGTACGACTCACGGCATGTACAAGGAAGGAATGCATAAAAAATATTGCAAGGTCAATTCATGTAAGCAGGTTGGTGAGCACTTGGACAAAACATCTGAATTATGTGAACACCGAAGAAAAGATGCATGAACCAAAGAAAACCGCACGTCATTCAAATCTATGTGGGGGCCTTAAGCTAGGAGTCTAGGACAGTTGAAAAACATATTATATGTACCTTAACCACCATACTTCTTCCTTAGTCTTCGGCTAATCAAATACAATCATTATAAGAACTGTTGTCCTGCAAACTAAAATGCTGCAAAACAAATATTTTATGTTTATGTTTATGTCAGCTGACTCAGCCTCACCTTCTATAAAAAAAAAAAAAAAAAATCATCATTCAGTTCACTACCAAAAGATTTAGATAACACCAATGAAATTAAAATCGTCACTAGAGTTCAAGTTGTCTGTTAATTAATAATGAGTTGAATCAATTAGGGCCCTAATGATGTCACTTCAGAAAACATTATATCTGTATATGCATCCTTATCCATATAGAACCAAATTGCAAAATTGAAATGAGAATAAATCTTCACAAGTCTCTTAACAGAAACAGCAGATAAATAATTCATGATATAGCTGAGCCACCAAACACATCACACTCTATGAATAAATGGATGCTCAAAAAGTATAAGCAACAGTTGCAGAAGATAGCATTGCAGCAGCAGGTAGTGATATACAAAATGATCACAACAAACTTCCTATGCAGCAATATAAAAATAAAACACAACAAAGTGTCTTTTGTGGATACATGTCTTTTGTGGATACATTCAGTGTATGCATTTCTGAATTATCAAATATTTAGTGCATCCATTTTGTAATGCTTTTTATTTGGACTGGCCTTCTAAAAATATTTTTAAAGAAAGTTTTCTTTTCTTAAACAAAAAGATCAAATCAGCCAGACATTTCCTTGAGGAAAGCTCCAATGACAAAGCCAACCATCACTAGAACAAGAAAAGGGACCAAACAACGAAATAAAGACGAGAAACTAATGGGGCATCAACTTGCCTCCCCTTAACCCCTCCCCGATTGGCTTTAAGTATCCACCAACACATAGTGAAATCAATGACAACAGCTTCTTCTACCATGCCGTACCAATGATTGAAACCAACAACCAACACTTAAGATCTTGCTTCCAAAGTTCATGATAGAACCAAACTACTCATTAGATTTCTTTATTTACTTCCATACCGTACAGATTGACTCAAATAAGTTCTAAGCCCAATTCAGCTCTTATTACATGGATTTTTCTTCACCGCACAATCCTACCCTCTACCTTTTCACTAAAAGAAACTTGTATAAGATTCTGTGATGCTATTCTTTTCCAAATTTCCATCAGTCTCAAACCCAGCAACCACACAAAGAAATGATCATTCTAATTATCGGTACCCACATCTTAAATCAGATTAGAAGGGCAATTCACTTCAATACTACACAGTACACACTGTTCAAATTCATATGAAACCAGCTATTTAAACCAATCCATTAAAAAATATAGCCGCCTCATAGTGCGTATGAGACTTAAGATACCAATAGTACAAAATTACTTTTGTCAAAACTTCCATATTCAACTTTGAGAAAACAGGTCCCAGTGGTGGACTATCATATACAAAAGCATCACCAATACTAGACCTAACTTTTCCATAAACAAAGTAACTTCTTATATCTCCACCTTTCGATCAGGGTCTACACATCAGTTTTTTTATCCTAAAAAGTCACACTTAGAAATCCTTACATTCAATGTTTTCCTGGCAAATCTGCCGAAATTATCATCCCGATCCTTGTACATTATATAACTCAGTGTTCTTCCTCCTATTTTGTACAAAGAACTTCATTTTGTAACCCTAAAAATTGGCATTAGCTCATACTTGCACAACCATATATAGATGTAATTCAAAGCAAAATGCATTATTAACATAATCAAACCATCTATTTTTAAAAATTATGCCAATATATATACAAAATATATACAAATTTGAGCATCAAATGTAAACCCAACCAACACATAAATTAAAACCAGATTTGTATCCCCTTTTTGATACGTTAAGCATTGAGAACGAAACGGTACCGCATCAGCAGACCGAAGTCAATCTCATCGGCACCTTCGCTCTCTCCGCATCGCCCAACCCATCCGCCACGATACGAATAACCCTCTTGAAGGCGAAGTGCACGCAATTCGAAAGCGCAATCCAACACATCACCTCGTACACGAAATCAAACGCAGGATCCGACGGCGAAGAAGACGACGACTCATCCCAATTATGCCCTCCAAATCTATCGAAATTCCAACCCCCACCACCACCTCCGCTTCCGCCCCAGCCTCCGTTGAAAAACGGACCGTCTCCGCCGAAAAACCCACCGTCCTCTTCTCCGCCGTCGTTCAAATCGTCGCCGCTCGACGATCTCCGTCTGGTGCGACGCTTTTTGCGAAGGAGGGTTCGGGTGGCGGTTTTGTGAGAATTGGGCCTGACACGCGGCGGAGCGACAGCGTCGACGGGAAAAATAACGGCGGAGATCTGGGGGACTCCATTGGACGGCGAGGATTGATCTGGATGAGAGTCGGTGATTGAGATTTGGTTGTTGGAGGTGAGGTCATGGTGACGAATTAGGAACTTGGCGAACCCTAGGCCCTGTGCGGTGGTGGCGACTGTAACGGTGTCGTATAGGAGAGAGACGTCCATCACCGCTGGGTTCAATTTTCCGAGTAGAGTGAATTTGACTAATTTGGCTGGGGATTTGGAGTCTAAAGGGGTGTGATTTTTGGTTGGGAAATTTTCCGGGAAAGTGCGGGAAAATAAGGAGGGTGAAAGGGAAAAGATGAAAATTGTCAAATTTGAGGAATACCAGACGGAATTGGAGACAGCTGTGTATAGGCCACGTGTTATTCGTCGGGCGGTGGCTACTGTACTATATTGACGTGTCGAAGTCAAATAGAATCGGCCTCCAAGTTGGATTGGGCTTCAACATCTTCTACTGCACCCGTATGAGGACTCGACAAAAGCCCGAACATATTGGACAGGTTCTGAGGTTGCTCGTATTGTACAAGAATTCTATAATGAGAGCTTATATGACTCTTAAGTGAGGTCGTATCTCTTAATTATTGGATCAAATTGATTAGTTATCGAATCAAATTGATTAGTTATCGAATCAAATTAGTTAGTCATATCCAACAGTTAAGAGATAGGACCTCACCTAAAAGTCGTAGATAAGACCCTCACTATAACATGACTCCGTATCGTATTGTACTTAACGGTGTTGCCAACAAAGATGTTAGATGTAAGATTTTCGTAAGTCCAGTCATGTCTTGAACATGATCATGCGAAAGGCCCTTAAGGGGATTAGGAAGTGCCGTAGAGTTGGCAAGTTCTCTTTTTTGGAGAATATGAATTTGTAGTCTCTTACAAGTTTGGGTATGAATTTGAAACGACACTCAAAGTTCGGGGATTTTATGTAGTTGGATCCAAAAATCTAAAAGTGGGCTAGGACTTGGCGAATTGGTGGCCACTATCTTGGGATTCAGGGAACCTATTCCGCGTAATAATATTGGGCTTTACGCAACCTTGTAATGCGTCGAGCTTAGTCCACATTTCTCAACTCGTCAAGTCGTAAGCTACTCACAAACTAATTCAGCCACTGAAAAAACCCTAACCTTATATACCCATCCCCGACCTCAATAGGAGCCTCCAAGTTGTCTCTTTCCCGTAAAACCCTAGGTGGTGCTCCAGAAGAGCAGCAATGGTGTCGCTCAAGCTCCAGAAGCGGCTTTCCGCTAGCGTCCTCAAGTGTGGCCGAGGGAAGGTCTGGCTCGACCCCAATGAGGTCAACGAAATCTCCATGGCCAACTCCAGTACGTAACTCTCTGTCATTTTCAGGGTTTTATCCAGTTCGTTTCAAATCAAGTTCTTTGTCTTTTGGGTTTGGATCTGAATCAGTTGGAATTTTAGAAATATTATGTGGACCAGTGTGGAATATAAGATTTGGATTGGGTTTTATGTTTAATTGAATTTCTGTGAGAGCATTTCTGTCATAATCATGGCGTTTAGTTCATGTCGATGGTCATTTTCGCTATAGGATGTGTTATTAGTAAAGACCAATTGTCTATCAATCATCATAAACGATTCAAGTATATACTGTACATTGTCGTTTTTAGAGATGGCCGCTTCAAATTTGATATACGCTTACGTGTCATTTGCTGTACAAGTATGTGTGCAGTTGGCCTGCTCTCAATTCAGATTCTTAATATTGTCAGTCAGTTAACTTTTAGCTTAAACTGTTCAGCTGGTTTCTGTGGTTGGGACTTCTATTGTTTTCTCTTTTCTTTGGGTTTATCAAGATGTATTTTAGTGGCACCATAATGTTTGTTACATTTTGCTTTTATGTTCCAAAAACACCGCATTTTACCTTCTCTATGTTGGAAGGTTGAATCGTAAAGGGAGTCATGAGATCACTGGATAATTTTGAGTCTTGGCTGCAATGGTTCTGCTATATTAGCAATTACCCTTTCCCCGCATAGTTTATACGATGCAAACTGTGCTTTATCTTTTTTGTGTTTTTTCCCTCCATTTCAGACTAGTTTATCTTTCTCCTGGGTTTTATTTTGACTTTGATGTATAAATAATAATATCCAATTTCAGGGCAAAACATTAGGAAACTGGTAAAGGATGGTTTCATCATCAGGAAACCAACAAAGATCCACTCGCGTTCTCGTGCTCGGAGAATGAAGGAGGCTAAGAGGAAGGGTCGTCACTCTGGACATGGTATGTGTTTCATGTTGAAATGATGCACGTCTTGTTTCATTTCTTTTTGGCATTTTACTGTTATCGTTCCTTCCATGAACTGTCTTAGTTCATTTGGGTTTCTTTTGTGAATCCTACTACTTAAAGGACATAGTAAAGATTTCAATGTGTTTACTAATTTTTTCCAGGTAAGCGTAAGGGTACCAGGGAGGCAAGGCTGCCCACCAAAATCCTCTGGATGAGGAGAATGCGAGTTTTGAGGCGCTTACTCCGTAAGTACCGTGAGTCCAAGAAAATTGACAAGCACATGTACCATGACATGTACATGAAGGTGAAAGGTAATGTCTTTAAGAACAAGCGTGTGCTGATGGAGAGTATTCACAAATCAAAGGCCGAGAAGGCAAGAGAAAAGACTCTTTCTGACCAGTTTGAAGCCAAGCGTGCTAAAAACAAGGCTAGCAGAGAGAGAAAGTTGGCTCGGCGTGAGGAAAGATTGGCACAAGTAAGTTTAGACATTAATAAAATCTCTTCAAATGTCTTTTTTTTTTCTTACGCGTCTCTCATGTTTGGGTGTTAATTAGGCGGAAAGAAAGAATATAAATTCAACAGAGTTTGGTTGTTTTGGTTTGGAACATTGTAACACAGTGTAGATGGATAGGAATATTATCTGCTAGTTATTTCCAAGTTTTATTTGTTATGCATGTTGTAACACAGCTTTTGGCCTTTAATTTTGTGGTGGTGTCTGGATGTTGCAGGGACCTGGAGAGAGAGCTGCACCAACACCTGCACCCCAACAGGCTGAGTAAGTTTACTTGAAATTTTGTTGTGTACATTTACTGTTTGGACAAAAGGCTCATGAAAGTTTCCTGTTCGATTCTGTAGGGGAGGCGCGAAGAAAGCAAAGAAGTGAGACTTTTGATAGACCTTTCCTTTGAGCACTGAAGAACAACATCTCTAGACATTAATGCTCTTAAGTTTAATTCTATATAGAAGTTATATTCTGTGTTATTTATATTTAATGTGTTATTTTTTGTTTTTTGTGGCAAATTTTGCAATCTAAAACCATTGAACTTAGTGAGTTGCAGCAGTACCATTTTCTTAAACGTTGAATGATGTGTTTATGACATTGGTGAATATATCAGTCAATGCAGTTGAAATGTTAAAGATTATAACAACTAGATCAGACCATGCCCATACCCGTACATGGATGAAAGTAGAGCTTTAACATGATGGTCCCTTTGTTGTGAGAATCCATTTTGGAGCTTCTGGGCACGAGCGAATCGAAATCTTCTTTTCTTTTTGGAAAGGCTTATGGAAATGCCTTTTTCTTTTGCAGCTCTGTAAAAATGCATGTTGCTCTCTCATTCCAGAATATTATGTTCTGTTAATCGTTAGATTGAGAATCTTCTTCCCAACCAAGAGTGAACGGGTCTTTTTCGTGCCTACGTTAGTTCCTCGGTTACTGAGAAAGGAAACAACAGTCGAATTAAGCAATTAATCCCCAGTTGAAGTACCTCTCTCAATTATTAGCATGTGATTTTTGAAGACAAAGCAAGACTGTTTCTTGAGAAAGACTTCCATAAAGTGAGAAGGAATATCACTATTTTGCTATTCCCGACTAATAAAGCTATGATACTCTCGATAACATTTTCACGTGACATAACATTATTGGTCGGGAATAATAAAACAACGTTATCTTCTTCTATTTATGGTTGTCATTCTTTTGAAGACAAAAAGAGCTCAATTGTGGATATGACATAACTACTACGGTTGTCATTTTTCAAAATTGAAGGTTGCTTTAGATCGCATCAACCAAGGAATGACAAGAAGCAAGCACAAGACCATTCTAGTAGCCCCAAGAAGTTGACCAACATATTTTGAATTTAAGACTGTTAGATGGATATAAATCCCAAATCATTACCGACTTTAATTAAATGTCGAATTTAATCAGGACACAAACACAATTTGTTTGGGACATGACGTATTTAGTTGGAAGAAAGTTTATAAAACATGCTCTCATCCGTCAGGTTCTTGAAACGCGGACTACCGAGAAAGTTAAGAAAAAAATGCTCTCCACGTCGTGTTCTCTTTTAAACTTACAAAACCACAGGCGAAATCGAAGTTTCCACTTTCAGGTTTTTAGCCGTTTCACGTTGTTGCTTTTGTGGTGCAGTGAACCAACCAAAGGTCCAAAACTCACCAATTCCGTCTCCCACTCTCTCTCCTCTGATATTTTTATATTACATTTTTAATTTTTCAAATAATAATAATACAATTATACAAAGTGGATCAAATTTATTTATTTTCGATCAATCTCTCGAAGTGATCGAAAGCCGAGAGCAATGGAATCGGAGCAGTTGATATCGGGGAGTGGGTCCCGCTACGTCCAAATGCGATCCGATACCGCGACGTCGCCGTCGTCGTTTCTGTGCCGCCTGTCGTCGTTCGAGCCGGCTCGGATTTTCGAAGAGTTGCCGAGCGCCACCATCGTCTCCGTCTCTCGTCCCGACGCCGGTGATTTCAGCCCCATGCTTCTCTCATACACCATCGAGTTCCAATACAAGCAGGCGAGCACCGATCTCTCTCTTCATGCTTTTCACTCATTCTCTGTTTCTCTTCGCCTGAGATCGCCTGCATGCTGCTTCAATTTCAGTTTTCTATCGGAATTATGTGTTTGGATGCCGACAAAACTTGGATAAGAGGAAACCAAGTTCAATATCAGGATGTTAAAAAGAAAATTGAAAATAACTTTTAACTTATCTAGAAGTTTTTCATTCTATTTCTATTTTCTTTCCCAAATTGATAGGAGCATTGTTAGATAGTATACATGTTGAGTGCTGATTATTTCCAAATTGGGTCAGGCCTTTCGAATTTTCTCTTTTCTATCAAGTTCAGCAGTTCTAGCTTTTTACTTTTATGTTTTTTTTGTTGGCAATGTTGTTTGTGATTATGACTCTGCAATGCTATTACTTTTTCATATTATGATGATGATGATGATGATGATGATGATGTACTAATTGTGTGTGTTATTTTACTCGACTAGTTTAAGTGGCGGTTATTGAAGAAACCTTCACATGTATTCTATTTGCATTTTGCATTGAAGAAACGGGCTTTTTTTGAGGAAATTCACGAGAAGCAAGAACAGGTCTGTCTTTTAGATTTTATCATCTGAGTTTACAAGCGCATGCCAGTTTGTATTTTCACTCTTCTATGCCCTTTGGCAGTTAGCTGCTTACTTGGGAATGTTTGGGATTTAATATCGTTTGCAACATTATATTAAAGGTTAAAGAATGGCTTCAAAATCTAGGAATAGGAGATCACACTGAAGTGGTACAAGATGATGAGGACGCCGATGATGAGACTGTTCCCCTGCATAACGAAGAAAGTGCTAAAAACAGGTTACTACTTGTAAAGCCATGTGTTTAAGAACAATTTGCCCCATGAAGTATTTCCCTTTTTGTTGAATTATTGTCATAAATCTTATAGTTGCATCTTTTGCTCAGAGATGTTCCATCTAGCGCTGCTCTGCCAATCATCCGGCCAGCGCTCGGTAGGCAGCAATCTATGTCAGATAGATCAAAGGTTGCCATGCAAGGATATCTGAATCACTTTCTAGGAAACATGGACATTGTGAACTCTCGAGAGGTGTGCTTGGTGCTTGTTCTTTCTAAAGATCAATCATATGTGTCGATCTAAATAACTATTTTGAATTGAAATTATCCATAGTCAATGGCATTATTTATCAGATATATCGTCTTTTTGTCATAATAATCATTAAACCTTTGGAGTTCCAGGACATATCCCTGAATCATCTTATAGTGATGACTTTTGAAAGTTCACTGCTTTTAACTTTTTGCAATTTGCTAATTTCAATTTATTTTCAACACACCTGTATTGATTATTGTATCATAATTCCTTACGTGCCTTACCCTCAATAATTATGTATTGCAGGTGTGCAAATTCTTGGAGGTCTCTATGTTATCATTTTCTCCAGAATATGGACCTAAACTAAAAGAAGACTATGTGATGGTGAAGCATCTACCAAAAATTCCAAGGGATGAAGCTTTCAGGAAATGTTGTGCATGTCGTTGGTTCAGTTGTTGTAATGACAATTGGCAAAAGGTAATGAAGTCCTCCTTTTGATAAGTTCGCTTTATATTATATTGGTTAAAAAGTTATGGACTTGTCAATCATCTTAGTGATCTGCCTGTGAAAGTTAGATCCGTGAGTTCTTAGATATTCTGAAGTTGATTCCTGAAGAAATCTAGGTTATTTGTTGGTGGGAAACCAAATTTAGGCTGAAATCTCCGACAGAAGATTCTATATTTGGACAATTGGTATACAAGATTAGAGTATCATATGCATAACCTTCTCATCCTTTTTAACTATTTCTGAATTAAGGCATGTTTTATCACCTGTTGTCTTTGGCATTACCCTCGAACTGATTCTGTGCAGGTTTGGGCTGTATTAAAACCAGGATTCTTGGCCTTGCTGGCAGATCCTTTTGATACCCAACCTTTAGATATAATTGTATTTGATGTACTACCAGCCTCGGATGGGAATGGGGATGGCCGGCTATCACTAGCGAAAGAAATAAAAGAGCGGAATCCCCTACGCCATGCATTTAAGGTTAGCAGCACTGAGGCCTTTTCTTTTGTCCTGGTTTATCTGTGGTGCTCTAGATTTTTTTTATTTCTTTCTTTCTAGATTATAACTGCAGTTCATGTATTTTTTTTTCTTGATTTTGAGTGAAGAATAAATGATTCTATCATATGGTTGCATATTGCTTTTCCCCTAAATGTAGGGGGGTTTAGATATTGTGGTTTATGTTATTTGGGTGTGCATTCTCTAGTAGGATGAAGCTGTGTGCTTTATGGTAAAAACTTAGAATATTACACTAGGCAGAGCTTTGACTTCTGGAATATAAGTCTTTGCTGTTTGCTTTCTTATCCCTGTGCTGATAGATACTGACCTTATATTTACTTCATAATAAAGAACATACACCAGTTTCTGGTGGCTGACGAATTTCTTTGTTTTTAAAAAGATCTTTCCATCACTCTTATTGTGTTGTATTTAGTTTGTGGGCGGCACTATCCATCTAATTAAATCTCCATACAATCTTCTGATGAATAATGTGAAATTTTGAAAGGTGGCTTGTGGTAACCGGAGCATTAATTTGAGAGTGAAGAGTAGTTCTAAAGTTAAAGATTGGGTTGCTTCCATCAATGATGCTGGACTCAGGCCTCCTGAGGGCTGGTGTCATCCTCACCGTTTTGGCTCTTTTGCGCCTCCGAGAGGCTTGACTGAAGATGGTAGTCGGGCTCAATGGTTCATAGACGGTCGGGCAGCATTTGAAGCAATTGCTTCTGCTATTGAGGATGCAAAATCAGAGGTATGTTCCTTTCAGTTTACTGGGTACATTTCAGTTGTATTTCACAATTATTACCGTTACATTTTCTTCTGTGTGATGATTGAAAGTTCCATGCAGATATTTATTTGTGGCTGGTGGGTGTGTCCAGAATTGTACCTGCGGCGCCCTTTTCATGCTCATGCTTCTTCTAAACTTGATTCTTTACTGGAAGCAAAAGCTAAGGAAGGGGTTCAGGTATACCTCACTTTCATGCAATCTGTAACCTTAATTCTTGACATGTTCTTCATTTATGACCATTGACTTAAACACAGTTCACTAAAATGAGATTTTGTTGTTGTTTCTAATTTTTTGACACTGAAACATGTCTTGGGTCAATGTTCCTGCAGATTTACATTCTTCTCTATAAGGAGGTAGCTCTTGCTCTGAAAATAAACAGTGTTTATAGCAAGAGGAAACTTATTGGGATTCATGAGAATGTGAGGGTATTACGTTACCCTGACCACTTTTCCAGTGGTGTTTACTTATGGTATGCACTGTACTTGCAAAGTAATGTGGGGATTTTGTTTTCTTAGTAAAGTGTTACGTGTATTTTTTTCTGCTTCTGATATTAAATGTTGGTTACATATAGGTCCCACCATGAAAAACTTGTCATTGTTGATTATCAGATTTGCTTTCTTGGAGGACTGGATTTATGCTTTGGTCGTTATGATACTGCTGAGCATAAAGTGGGTGATTGCCCTCCTTTGGTATGGCCTGGAAAGGACTATTACAACCCGAGGTGAGCTTCTTGACTACGCGAGGATTATCCAGTGACAACTATCCGAAGAAAATGATCAAACATGATTCCTGTACTCTATTCATTTATCTATATTATTTTTACGTGGCATTATTTATTTATGGGTTTGAATTGATATGCTTAGTTCTGCTGTCAATTGTATTTTACTTGGCTCTAGATCTTTTCTGAAATGATTTCATGGTTGTGAAATATGGTTTTGTAACAATCTTGTTAGGGAATCTGAACCAAATTCGTGGGAAGATACAATGAAAGATGAGCTGGATCGTGGAAAATATCCTCGTATGCCTTGGCATGACGTTCACTGTGCCCTTTGGGGACCCCCCTGCCGTGACGTGGCTAGACATTTTGTTCAGCGCTGGAACTATGCAAAGGTTGATATTCTGCCAAGATGGCATGATTTTGGTTTATAAATAAGAAGATAGTGTTCTAAGTGAATATGCTTTCTTTCAGAGAAATAAAGCTCCAAACGAACAAGCAATTCCACTACTTATGCCCCAGCACCACATGGTCATTCCTCATTACATGGGAAGAAGCCAAGAGATGGAGATTGAAAGTAAGAATGCTAACCATCATAGAAGGCAGGATTCCTATTCGTCAATATCATCCTGCCAAGATATCCCACTTCTTATACCCCAAGAAGCTGATGGGCTGGATTCTCCAAAGGAAGACCCAAACCTAAATGGGATGGACTCTCCTGATCTCCTTGAACAGCCAAGCAGGGTTAGCAACAATCTTGCTTTCCCTTTCCGAAAGTCAAAAATTCTACCAGTAGGTCATGATACGCCAATGAGAGGCTTTGTAGATGACCTTGATTCTTTGGCTCGACATGGAAAAATGGGTTCAGATGAGGTGGCACAGCCTGGCATGAAAAACATGGACCCAGAATGGTGGGAAACACAAGAGCGGGGCAACAAGGGTGGTTTCACAGATGAATCGGGACAAGTTGGTCCTTGTAGTTCATGTCGATGTCAGGTGGACCAAAACTCTTTTGTCTTTTGAAATTAAGTATTATTGCAAATATTTGATTTCTGACTTGCCTTTTAGTATCTGATTTGTCATCTGCTTTTTTATATGGTATTGTGTAGTGATATCTCTCCGCCTTAAGTGTCAGTTGAAGTATCCTTATAGAAGAACCTACTCCTTAGAACAATGTCTTTAGAATTTTCAATATAATTAACTTTCAAGGGGCTGTGTACTCTATAAACCTCTGAGGAGGTGATATTCAGAAATGTCAGGGGGTATGACATTTAATGTGTAGTAAATGTTTATCTGTTTACTTTCTGTTTGGTTGTGATAGTGGACCTTGCATCCTGTATTGTGCTAATAACATTTCACTTCTAGGTTATTAGAAGTGTCAGTCAGTGGTCAGCAGGAACAAGCCAAGTTGAAGAGAGCATTCACAATGCTTATTGCTCTCTTATCGATAAAGCAGAGCACTTTATTTACATTGAGGTACAAAATAGGTTTCTCATACCTAATGTATTTCAATGTTTTTATGTAAGCATATCTTGTGCGTAAACTTACGGTTACACTTATGGATATATTATATGTGCCAGGAAACATGTGCTCAAAATAAAGAGCATTTTGGAACTCTGTTCACAATTTGAGAAGCATTAATGCTGCTTAATATGAATTTGCAAGTAGTTATATACACAATTTCTTGTCAATTTGTCATCATTTACGCTACAGTTCTCTTAATTTTTCCGAGTCTAAAGGGAAACAGTCCATGATGGCTGTTCTAATGCATGTTGTATTCATTACAGCCTTTTATTAAGGATGGAACTTGAAACAATGTGGCATTATCAATGTTTATGAGCCAAACAGCTGCCATGGAAACTTTATATTGATTGCCATCTCAATAGTGACTATAGGTGTCAATTACTTGAACATATTAGTATAAAAAAATTATGTAACCGTGAACAAAATGATCATATTTCTGATCTTTCTGGTTTGCTGATGATCTGACTTCTTTTTATTATTTGTCAAGGGACCTTTACTGTTGATTATTTTCCTGACTTATTCTTAATTTTTGGCAACTTCTTCCCAGAATCAATTCTTCATATCAGGTCTTTCAGGAGATGAAATAATACGGAATCGTGTGCTAGAAGCATTATTTCGACGTATTATGCGAGCATACAATGATAAAAAGTGTTTTAGAGTTATAATTGTCATACCACTCATACCTGGCTTCCAGGTTCCAGTTCTTCTCAAAATCTATCACATTTGGAAATTGTCCATGCACCGACCAAAAAAAAAAAAAAAAACTATTTTTGTCCATGTATTCCTTGTGCTGATTTTGTAGTTTAACAGGGGGGCCTGGATGATGCTGGTGCAGCATCTGTCAGAGCTGTTATGCATTGGCAATATCGAACTATTTGCAGAGGACAATTTTCAATATTGCAAAATCTTATTGAAATTCTTGGTCCAAAGACACATGATTACATTTCTTTCTATGGCCTTAGATCTTATGGTAAACTCTTTGATGGCGGTCCTGTGGCCTGCAGTCAGGTATTTCCCTAGCACCAGTGTACCTTATGTCTGCCTACATGCATCTCTTTCCAATCTTAAGATATTGTTCATATGTTTGTCAAGATTGTAGCTTTTTTCTCGTCATTATATATTTTTTTGGCGCTGCAGGTCTATGTGCATAGTAAAATCATGATTGTCGATGATTGTACAACTTTAATTGGATCAGCTAACATCAATGATAGGAGTTTGCTTGGCTCAAGAGATTCTGAGGTATCTCTCCTGCTCTGGTTTCTCCTGCTTTATCTTAATTTTCATTTGGTGGTGTTTCCAAACCTTAAAGTTGGAGAGCATATCTGCTTTATATCATATTGAGGTTATGAAAGGCCGGAGTGCATTAAATGACTTGATAATGCATTTATACTGAATAAAATGCAACATAATGTGAACTGAGTATATTAGCAAATAATTGGAAATGTAGAATCTAAGTTTTGTTGATAATTTAAATTTCTTGTATCTGTTTCTAGATTTATTACCATTTTGGTCAAATGAGCAATTGTTCTTTTGTTTTTTTTTCCAGCCAGTGTGTTAAGGTTTTTATTCATATTTGAAAGGGAGATAGGAGTATAAATAATGCCCTATGGTTTGCATTGAAAAATTAGATAACTTGCCAAACTATGAAATAGCCAATGAGATGTGTAGATCAGTGAATAGTTCCCATATTACCAATTGGAGGCACATGAACTCCTTGTAATTATGATGTTATTGCTCGAACTTCCTAGGCTATGCATGTGTTGGATTATGAACCTTGTGAAAGTAGTCAAGTTATCCTTGTAACTTCGATCAATTTTGCTGTTAAAGTAACTTCCTTACCTTTCTCCTCCTTTTTTGGTCGAATCTTGCATTTTACTATCTCATATACATACGATTTCAGTATGGTGTGGCTCCTGCGTAAAAATCACTTTTGTTATGCTCCTGTTCTACATGCGTGGTTACATGGTAGCTTCCATTAACTGACATTATTCTGTATTTTAGATTGGTTTACTTATTGAAGATAAAGAGATGATTAATTCGCATATGGGAGGAAAGCCATGGAAGGCTGGAAAGTTTTCATTAAGTCTTCGCTTGTCACTGTGGTCTGAACACCTTGGTATTCGAGCTGGAGAGGTTAGTAAATCTAGTTGTGCTGTTTCGGTTTTCTTTATTGTTGATTTTTAATTCTGGCGTTTTATGAATTAGTCATACATTAAACAGCTGTAGTCACTTAGCTAATTGTCTTTGTACATCTTTTATTTTGTTCTCAGATGAATCAAATAATTGACCCAGTTGTTGATTCAACTTACAAGGATATCTGGATGGCAACTGCAAAGGTGAGAAAAACTAGGAGAAAAATATCTTAATGAGCGGATTTATATTTGTTGAAGGATGTCAAGTGAAAGCGTCGATTTTGCTGAATATATATTGTGCTCTTTATCTGCAAGTAAATAGTAACATATATTGTTTTTTGGGTGGACAGGCAAATACCACAATCTACCAAGATGTCTTTTCTTGCATACCAAATGATTTTATTCATTCCAGGTATATGCATTTCTAGTCTTTAGCTAATCCTTCTGTGTTCTTACTGTGCTAACAAGTTGTTTGCCTCATCTTGGCATGATTGACCTCGCGCAGAGCTGCATTCAGACAAAACATAGCCTACTGGAAGGATAAAATCGGACACACAACAATCGACTTAGGAATCGCTCCTGAGAGGATAGAATCATATCAGAATGGAGATATGAAGAAAGCAGATCCCATGGAGAGGTTAGGATCTGTGAAGGGTCATCTTGTATCGTTCCCCTTGGATTTCATGTTAAAAGAAGACTTAAGACCTGTGTTCAATGAGAGCGAGTATTATGCGTCTCCTCAAGTATTTCATTGAACACGATTTTGAAGTAACTCATTCAAGCTCATCTTTGGCTGCCATCAATTTCGGATTTTAGTTTTTGCACATATTTTTATGAAAGGAAAATATACGTCCAATGAATTTGTAGATTAATGTTATAGAGAAAGAGAAGAGAGGGCGCAAGCTCTACATTACAACTTTTTAAACAATGTATTAGAAACAAGAGTTGAATAAAATTAATTTATTCTTGTCATTGGTTACGACACTTGCTCAGAATTTCTCAGTTGGACGAGGCTGCACTTTGGGAAATTATCTTCTCATGACATGTTTACTTTATCTGATTTTTTGTTTTGAGGGTGTCTGATTATGAATTTTAACCCGTGTTAGTAAACAGACAAAAATTAATGGTGATTTTTCTTAAGAGGTTGATTTGATCCGTAGTTTTGAGGGGATATATTTGATTACGGATATTAACGGAAAATAAGGAATTGTAAGTAAACCTGCCATTAATTTCAAATCAAGCAAACTAATCAGTATTTCTTCAACATTTTCTCCCTCATTCCACTTGTTGCTTGAAACTCATATTCGACATCCAATCATTCAAAATTGTCCTTGGGTTGATATAATTTTGAGATTTAATTTTATCCGGGGTATTCAAAAAAGCAAATGAAATTGAAAGAAATGATATGAAAAGTTTCAGGAACAAGAGAGAATTGGAGCCCCACCGTGGGAGGCGAGGCTTTCAAAAATTGACGTGCACGTCCACCGAAGTAGGGTGGAACTAGCACGTACGAAAAGCGTGTTCGAAATAATAGGTGTTGGCACGACCCGCCGTCTCTATACGATCATTGACGAGTCATCCTTCACCCCTGACAGGACAGGTTAACTTATATGGTTCCCGCTTCTCTTTACTTATAGGCAGAGCCATACACTTCACTAACTAAAACGTCGATGTGGGACAAATTGTTCACAAATTTATAAATCTCTTGCAGCCTACTGCTCCCAAAATACTTCGAAACCGAAAGTGTTAAGGGTTGCGACTGTCCTAAACACACATAATTATTTAGTAACTACAAATTTTTGTTAGGTCCCTTGGTTTATTGATTTTGTTCACAAATAATGAGGAAAAGTAGATATGTACGTACCAGCACGAGGGCTGTATGTATAATGCATGTGAGGAAATTCCTACGGTTTTTATTTTTATTTTTGAATTCATGTATGGTTTGCCTTGACTACTTTGATACATTGATTCATAGTTGCCGCAATCTTTTGTTGCCTCGTCTCAAGCCATAGTTGCCTTGATATATGGTTTGTTAAATTTATGGTTGTCTCGGCATATTGATTTTGTTCACAACTAAGGAGGAAAAATAATAGGAGGGGCAGTGAGATAAATTTTATAGAATACAACACAACCATAGGAACACACGAGGTGAACTCAATATCATTAAATCCCTTCTGCATCTTTGAAATACAAATTACTGCTTTTGACAAATCAATGTAACAAGGCTTTCTAAACATATGGCCTTAACCACCATACCGGGTCTTGAGGGACTCTGGAGGCTCTTCTTCCATGATGCCTGAACCTGTTGTAGCAAGGTACAAGCGGATGGTCGTTTTATGGTCTCCAAGGAAAGTGTGATCCAAGAAGTTGTTGTATGCTACCTCGCTCAGATTCTTTGCTGCTAAGACACTACAAATGGATGTTTGATCATCCACTTTAGTTCATAATTCATATGAGGAGTAGTTGGAATGGAAGTATGTCATGTAAGAATAAATCTCTAGCAGCAAATCAACATCACATAGGATTACAGCTTGTACAAAACAAAACATAACAATAACTTACGTACAGCAGAAGAAGACATTGTCAACTTAAGAACAAGTGAGCCTTCTACTCTCAACAAAACAATATGCCCTCTGGCTATTGATTAGGGTTTAGCTGCTATATAGAACGTGTATTTGAGAGAGCAGGGACAAAACTCATATACTAGTGTAGTTAGCCATCCTTATCTGACCTATTACAGATAAGAAGGAACTCGTAATCACTGTAAATTCAGCAAATGATTACTAGTATTAGGACTATGCTGTCCTAGTTTTAGTTTAATACCACGTCTGCTAGACAACATACTCACACAATAATAAGGTTCTAACATGTCAAATAAGTTTGTTTTGTTCTCTCATCTTAGAGCAAAAAAAGAAAAACAAATCCAAAAAGGACAAAGCAGCTTGTTTAAAGAAGCACTGGCAAAGCCATTAACCTACCCATGCAAGATTAGACCTGTGGTCTATGATCAAACTCAAATGATGAGACGAAGGAGAAAAGCCAAAGCAAACATATATTGACTAATCAGATTCATCATTAGTCCTCTAATACATTCAAGTACAATTAAGTTGGTCTATGAGTTAATTTTTTCTACTGATAAGATGTGGGTTACAATTCAAGAGCTTGTTCTTTTGGCCTGACAGACCAGGATCATTCATTTCTTTCAAGCTCACTGCCAGTTGGTAAGCTCACTGCTAGTTGGGGATCATTTACATCTTTTTGGTAGCAAATAGTATATCAAAAGTGAGGACTCACCAATGCCGAAGGTAAGTGCGACAAGGTAGGATATCATCTCGCCAGATCTTATCAATGCCATATCGTCCAAATAGCTGAAAATACATCTCCTTACTTCCTGAAATCCAGCAAGAAAAAACCAGCAGCATACATTAACATCAAACCCCATCCTTATCTAATGGAAAATTATGGAATTGGATGGGGTAGCACAATTGTTTAGCTAAAACCAATCATGAATGGCATTTCTTTGTATCTAACATTGCTATCAGAAACTACGAGTTAACTACACTAATGTTTCTGTTTACTATCTATCTTAATTGGGAAACTGTTAAAATTAAAAAGTAGCGAAGATCTACCTTTGCATCTAACTCTGAAGAACTCTTCATCACTATAACGAGCACAAAGTACCTGCATTCGTTCACCCCAATAACTAAACTAAACTGAAAAAGTACAGGGGAAAAAAGCCTAATAAGGTGAAGCTATTGGCATCACATATTCACATTTTCCACTCACCGCTCGATTATCAAATGGCTTCCCATCAGGTGTTTCAGGCAGAACCTGCAAGACAAACAAATAACTCCAAATGAAAATACAAATCGTTTTTTTAAAATAAAAAATTAAGAACTTGATGGTAGGCAACAATCTAGGAACTTACAGCTAGGAATCGAAATTCAGGTTCCCTCTTGATAAAAGCTGGAATCTGAAGTTGTTAAATCAGCACACGAGTTGCGAATTAGCTCTCATCGAATTAACTAGTTTCCTTCTACCTGGTTTTCAAAGATTCAATATTTAACAGGCACTGAAACACACATAACATTAACTTTATACCTCTGATTTTGTAATCTCAAACACTGTTACTATAAGGCTTTCACCTTCACAAGGCTCTACACTCAAGCTTGCAATCTCCTGCCCCATTCATAAAATTAACAACAAAATTCAGATTTTAGAATTTACATAACAAATTGTTTTCCCAAACTTGTAAACGAACCAAACACAAAAATTGATAGTTTTGAATCGTTGAAGAATATGCGAACAACAAAAGCATAAACATTTCATAAATTTTTCTTTCAGTTTCTTTGATTGACCTTGGTTTCAGGCTTGGCAATGCCGCGCTCGAAGAAAATGGGAGCCATGTGAGCATACACTCGACGAAAGCCGTTCAACAGCGCAACTCTGAAGTTGATCAGGTCCGGAAATGTACTCCTCGCGCTTCTCTCTGCCTCCCAAACACACCGCACCAGTTAACAAGTCAGCGTACGACAACAAGCACATCAAAACGGTGACGGTGATGGTGTAGGTGATTGAATTTGTACGTACCGGAGAGGAGGGAACCGAAGCCACAGATAGAGATGTAACCGTCGGGTGAGAGAATGGTTTCGAAATCCGACTCCTCGTTGAGTTCCATCGGTGGCGGCTGGGCCGCTGGAGAGCTTGATCGGCCGGAGTCTGACATAGTGATCGGAGACTGTCGCCGGCGATGGGACCGGTGGAATGGAATGAGCGTTGAGCTGTGCAGGGTTGGGTTTGGGGTTGGGAAGGTGAGGAGGGAGTTGGAGAGAGGTTGGCGTAGAGGGCACGCGCCGCGCGCGAGTGAGTGAGGAGATGGATGGAACGAGAGACGGAGAGCAGTGGTTGTCATGAGGAAGAAGACGCGCGCAGAGGCAGGGACAGACTTCTATTTTTGAGGGTGCCATCGGAACATGGAAAATCATGTCGTTTATTGATAATTATGTCGTTTTTATGTAAACGACAGTAACATAAAAACTCTCATACATAAAACTCGAGGTTAATATAATGTAAATATTTATTTTGAAAATGTTTGTTTTTAATTTTCGCTATCAATAAAACTCTTATACATCTATCTTAACTAAATATAAAGGGTTTAACGTGTTTTAAGAATACATAAAAGTATAATGCTATGACGATCGGATGTTGTATTCTCATAATTCTTAAAATACGTATCAATATAAAAGGGCCCTAAACATGCTGGGACTAAAATATCACCTCGATTGTTTTGGGTGCATGATTCTTTAATTTATGCTTCTTTCGATATTTGATCTAAGAATTGGTTAGATAGAATCATGTTGGGCTTTCTTGTTATATGGTTGACAGCATTCCAAATCAACGAGGGCATACATTTATATATACACATCTCCCATAGTAAACTAAGGCAACAATAATAGGCATCTACCCAGATTTTTTTACACATTAATTTTGTGAGATCATAAGGTTGGCATGTTGTGAGGATGAAGCGTGAAAGAAGAGGCAAATAGCTGAGATGTCATCCATGGCGATGCCTCGTTTCTTAGACTTCCATGCAAGAGTGGCACATCCCACAAGCCTTTTAGCTGCTTTTTTCCTATCTGGAGTGGAGGAAACTATCTGTACAGCTTCTTCGTTGGAGATAACATCCCATACCTGATGAAGCAAAGCAAAGTCATTGAAGATTTGTTCAATGGAGTTGCTTTACCGTGCACATCTGCAATTTTTCTTGATACAATTTGGAACAAAGTTGGAAAATAAAATGAAATGTGCTTACCCCGTCTGTTGCTAGAATGACAAACTGGTCTCTGCTGGTGATATGCCTTTGACTGACAGCAGGCACTGAGATAAGCCCAAAATCCTTAACACAATAGTCACCAAAGGCTCTTGATATTGCCAGTCCTGGTGTCTTACCATTTGGCATCCAGACCCTGTAAGTCCCTGGTTCATCATGTAAGCAAAATACTTGTCCATTGGATCTTGTTATTCGTTCTGCCTCCTCTGTAACAGGAAAGAGTCCCCAAAGAGCCCCAAAATATTTAAGTACAAGGTACACATTTTGTATATCAAGGAGACAGAGACAGAGTGAGAAAACCAACGAGGTATATTGGGTTTAAAGTCCACTGTAAGCTGAAGAGGTACCAAACTCCCATCTTCTGAAATGGAGGCCAAGACAGCCCGCGAGTCACCGACATTTGCGACGATGAGATGTTCGCCCTGGAGATCATTGATGAGGAGATTTTTAAGGGTACTTGTCATGCAATTGCTACACTCTAGCTAACACTACCAGTCCAAGATTCTGGATATTGAAATCAAAGATCTGGATCCTATGGTTTAGGGTTTGATTGGCACCCATTGGATCAACATAATTAGCAGAAAAAAGGTTTTCTGGTAGCATATTTACTTGCCACACAAGGAAGGAAAGTAAGTAAACTATGCTACTCAAAATATATGACAATTTCTTCTGATTACCTGCTTAACAATTGTTGATGCTGTAGCGCCACTTCGATAAGAATCCATTTTAGAAGAATGCTTAAGCTCCTGGTCAATGGCAGCATACGTTTTAAGAAAGGATTGCTTCCATATATCAAACCGATGGAGGTTTCTATCCATCTCCATTTCGAAGTCGAGGTTCAGTGATGCTAAAGTGAGAGTCTCTTGCCAATTGCACAACAAAGAAGCAGGCATTGATTCCTTGACCCTTTTGCTAACATGGTGGCCCCATTGGCCATGCCCATCAAATATCCCACAAAAGATCATGTCCTCTTGGCATCCAAATTCCTACCAACCCAGCTTATGAAAATAAGGAAAATATATAGCATATGTTTTGAAACAAGCATATTTGCAACAAACAGAAAAACATTCTCAAACTGTGGACTTACCTCCCAAATGATTAAGCAATCTTGATTGATCCCTTTCTGGCCTCTCTTGGAGCAAACAGAGGAAAAATTGTTAGACTTATCAGACATAACAATGCCAGAAGAAGAACTCAAAACCAGCTCATTCTTTTTCGCTTCCTTTTCCAATGCTTCTGCAGTTTTCCTTGCAACATCTTCATGACAATTCTTCATTTTCTTGAGCGATCTGGTTCTTGCCAGCCCTTCAAGAAGAGATGGAAAGAGCACCATAGCCCCCCTACAGTCCCAAATCATTACACACTTCAAAAGATAAGTACCTATTCAATTGGTATAACTTATATCAGCTAGCTAAGCCAAGCCTTAACATATATGTACATTTCTCTTTTTCCTTATAATATCAAAGAGCTAGAGAGAACCAGTAAGCAAAACCTGGTGTGATTTCAGTCCGGCACTGATTCGCGACGAAACAATCAAACAAACGTTTGGTCTTGCTTATACTCCATTTTCATCTCCTTCTCCTTCTTCTGTTTGCAAGCTCAAGTATGGCTACGCAAAAGTATGCTTTGAGTGTGAAATGACTATCATCTGCCGTTAACTTAGCCATCCTGTGATGTAGGCGTCATGGCCCTTTTTGACGTTCTTGTGAGAGAGTTACATCAACGTATTCATATATATATATATGCCGTGCCCACTTTGGCCATGCTTTTAGTTTAAGATATCATCAAATGGTATACGTGTGTTAAGTGGATTTGGAAGCACTAATTGGATTTATCATTGCTAATCAGAATATTCTACTTAAAGTCGGTCTTAAACACTAAACAAATGGAAAAAGACCTGTTCGGCGTAATTAAAAAGAATTAATCATGAGGGAGGGGGAGATTAGATTGTGATTAGATTAGCATATCTTGGAGAGTATTTAAGAGAGTTTTTATTACAAAGTTGTGATTGCCAAAGTTTGTTAAACAAAAGAAGATTAGGTGTGGAACGAAATGCTCCATCCAATGAGGATTAGGGAAGGGATTAAAAAAGTCATTACTTGGTCCAATGAGATCATACACCAAACCAAACACAAGGCTATGACTCTGAGTGAGCCACTTGTTTTGAGGGACCAAGTATGTCAAAATCACAGGTCAAACGACTTGCATGATTGTGAGCCTCAAATATATGTTATGCAGGAGGGACCATGCATTTTCTGGTTACTTTTTCATGAGAAGTCTTTAAAAAAATGGTATTGTTTGAGATGTAAATTATACCAATTGTGTTCTATATATTTCATACTGATTGTGATCTTATCCTCCAACATAAGGGAAAGATAATGGTGGGGATGAGTTTTATAAAGCTCAAGCCAGATGTTCAAGTTGCGAAAATTGTGGTTGCTGTTTCTTTTCGTACCAAATAAGTTTCCAAGTGGGCTTTAAGCCAAGCATGCGGAAGCTTGGACTCAACTGAAAATGGCTTATTTCTAAAGTGCTTTTTGTCTTTTGAAAAAAGTTACGGGAAGAGAAGCAAAAGTCGACTACTGATAGGCAACGCAACATAAATATATTTTCTATTAATTTAAATTTTTTTTTCACACGATACAACTACTGGATTCATCATTTTCCAGTTCCCTGATCAACAATTCCATCATTTTCTTATACATAGGCATGTAGTGATCATTAATCATCGTCCTAGAAAGTCGGAGCTTACTATACAGTTCTCTAGGTGTCTCGTATATACCCACATGTTCTTCAATAGGTCCATCATGATCTAAATTAATAGAATCAGACGAAGGGGCAGAAATAATGTGCATGATTCTGCCAGGGGGATAGAACCGGTGGCTCTCTGAAACATCTAACGAAGAGATGGCCGTATTGCTTTCTGCAACATCAACCAGCATGTTTTCTTCATCGGTTATTTCTCTCACTGCAGCAGCTTCTTCCTCCTGGGCCTCGACATTGAAGTCATTCTCCTGCCTCGTAAGCTCCTTCGCCAGTTCATACCACAACTCACCTTCAGTGATGTCTCCAACAGTAGATGTAGTAGTATTTTCATTCACTGGCAAAAGCTGCTCCTCTTCATCGGTATCGTCATGACCGGATCTGCCACTAAAACTAGATTCCAAGTTATTCTGCATTGGATCTATGGTCACTCTTTCAGTCTGAGATTCAGAATCCTTGTCACATACGACAGAAGCTTCAGGCAAATCATCTGCTTTAGAATTCAATAATGGACCCACATTCCGGCGCCGTGCACCCATGCAAGACCATGATGATATAGATGAATGAGTTCTGACAACAACATTCTGTGCACGCTTCATCACAACCTACAAGTTACCGAGCAGAAGCAAAGCCTGTCATAACATATATAAAGTAGGAGCCATACACACACAAATGATGCTTGATGCTAATATACTTGATGATGTTTCCATAACCGTCTAATTACTAAACAAGTAGACCAGTATAGTGTAGTTCAACCAAATGAGTCAATATTAGCACCAATTCACTAACAGTTCTACATAAAGACATTGTACAAATTACTACACCATAACATAAAGAAACCAGTGAATTAGATTTCTCATTTGACCACAAGTCAGCAAGAGTGGACCTGATTAACAGTCAGTCATCAAATAAAAGAAAAATTAGATTTACCTGTGTGCTGCTAGATACTGGCCGCAATAGTGCACCAGCACCAGCAACCCTTGCTTTTGCACTAGCTATAGATGGTAGACGAGAACCCAGAGCAGAAGCAGAGCGATAAACAACATTCAAAACTCTAGTGCGTTCAACCTGATCCCGCAAATCATTTAACCAAGATGAAGCTGTGACCTGATGATGGCATATTCTAATAAGAATTCTGAAAATGTCTAATAGATGAGAATTGAACTACATTATTCATGAGCAGCAAGAATAAATGCTATATGCATCCATTTCAATGTGGAGAAAATACAGTACCTCACACCGGAGATCATCAACAGAAGCTGCTGAGAAAGTAGGCACCAGGTCAGAGCCATTGATGATAGTAGTGATGAAGTGCTTGCCAGATTCTGCCAACTCCCACGTTATACAGGCAGCTGCAAAACAAAAATTACAGTACAAGCACTTGAGCATTTTCTACTAAAGCACCCACAGGAAAGACCTCAGAATGACCTTCATGCATAGAATGGCCCAATCAGTTCTTCAGAAATAACAAGTCACATTTGACACCTTATATCTATGTAATTTATTAGCGCATTTCCATGAACAAATGATTATGGAATGCTAGAACCACTAACAAAAGAAATTCAGATGACATGCCTGGGGCAAATGTAACGCAAGTGCTTGAAGAGAACTCTTTCCGCTCTCGAAGAATATATGTTAACAATGCAGCTGTACCACCACCCAGTGAATGCCCAATAACCTGATATGCAGATTTCAACATTACAAAGAATAATAGCACAGATAAATCATCCTAGTATTATGAAATTCTGTACATTTTATTAATTTTAAAACTAAAACTAATCAACATCAATTTTGATGGTAAATTAGTAGTTTTAAAACATGCATAAGCAGGAAAAGCGACACAGTTTTTGATCAATTTTGAAATGGCAAATTAGTAGACAAAGTGGCATGCATTTTTTAAATTACAGAAACGGCATCTACCTTTATTTTGTAGTCAGGATATTCACCAAGAGCCTTGAGCAAGCAAGGAGTACTGATCATAGAAATCCAACGGGCTGCAGCAACCATCCCACAGTGGGCATATCCTAGGACTAAGTTGCTTATTCCACCATCATGCAAAACCGAATGGTGGAATGGGGCCACTGCTCCAGTAGCAGCAGTTAGTGTATCTTTGATGCTATGCGTTCCACGTATTAATAGAAGGAAGCATTTTGAGTTTTTATCGCGAATAACTGTGAATGCAGGCTTCAGAAGCTGCAAGCATAGTAGTGCTAATTAAGAGACGAATCAATCACAAATTTTAAAGCAAATAACGAAACCAAAGGATGCTTTATCACAAAAGCATAGAGTTGTGAGGAAGATTATATGCCAACATGAATATCAAGTAACTCAAAACACAGTGGTCGATAGAAATAACTTGTAGCACATATTTCACTTCTCATAAATTGTCCATTAACATAAATGTTCACCTTTCCCGAGTTTTTATCAGCATCACTCTATTAACATAGATTTCCATCTCTCATTTCCACATAAATTTTGATTCTTGAAGGTGTTTCCCTTTTTTTTTATTATGAGATAAGGGGGATAAATCCCCAAAAGAAGGAGTTTCCTTTTAGTTTCCCTACGAAGTAGAAAACTTTGGTTGTTTGGGCATGTGGGCAGCTCTTGTTTGGATCCATGGATTTTTTTAGTATACGATTTTTAGATTTCTAGAATCCATGGATTTGCTTTATGTATCATTACCTACACTACAAATACTAATACTTAAAGAGTTCCTTGTCATTATTTAGTTTAGACTCAATAAAGGAATGTTATCCCTCCACATCAAGCTGAGAACTGAGAAAGGCAATTTCTAATAAAAACATGAACAAATGTAGTTACAGAGTGTAAAGGTAAGAGCTTACGAACCCCAGCCTTGGGCTTCTGAAGAAGTACATCTTCCTGAGAGAAACCCCCGGACTCTAAAAACACCAGAAACGGTTTCTTTGAAAAAAGCATACAAAGCGTCAACAACTTCAAGTAATAATGCAACTCCTCAATAATTCCAGACCCTTTGAGCTGCACACTATCACTACCAGCATATACACTCGCAACTTGTAAATTACCCTGCAAGTTAACCAAAACCAGGGACCTGACATGTAAATAACCAAACTTTCGGAAGCATTGGCCCCAAAGAAGTGAAATTTGCAGAAAGAGACCCCGAATTTGAGCGAATTACTCACCTGCCTACGCATGAGGTAGTTAATGCCGAAGGCCAAATCGCCGATCGGCCACTTGCCGAGTGTTTCAGAGTAAGTGAACCGGAGCGTATCGGACAAGGTGTTCAGCGACTCGAGCCACGTGGCGGGCGCTTGCGCCGGTCGCCGAGAGAGCCTCTTCCTCGCCGATCTCATCTTCGAGAGATTTCCACTCCGATCGCTGTCGTCGTCGTCGATGTCAACTTGCGACGCCAACCTCCGATTAAACACGTAGTAGATAAGTACGGCGGCTCCGGCGGCGGTCGCCATTGTCCCCGCCGCCATAGTATCGAACGGTCGAGATTGAAAGCTCAGAAGAACGACAGCACACCAGCACTAGCAAATTAACTCTGGAGAAACTAAAACTCGTTAGAAATCAGATGAATTAAACTGAAATGTTTGAGATTTATGATGCTTAATTTGATTGAAGGAGAAATCAGGGCTTCGCAGAAGAATCGAATATGGAGAATATGGATTTGGGCCTCTGGCGTCTGAGGGAGGTAGCTACAGAGAAAGACCACTACAGAGAATGTGCGCGAATAAAGAAAGAACCGCGACATTTGAAATTACGCGAATAGCCCCCCAAGATGCAATAATTGACGTCGGACATAACGGTATGATGTCCAAACGTAACTTTTTCGTTTTAAGGAAGGGTAATTTGGTCGCGATAATTTTTTACGTGTTGAACAAATTGGAAGGGCGCGCACGTTAGGGATAATTTGTGGGTTTTGTATTTGTTTGGGAAAAGGTGGTAGATGTGACAAAAGAAGTGCGTGTGGGGTAAGTTGGGTTGGTAGGCCCCGTGTATTGGATAGAAGAGCTGGCTTCAACCCAGCTCAACTAAAGTGTATATCTTTTATATAGATAATAATTGGGTAGGCTCCGCAGGTGAGTGTTGATTTATTGGGGTGACAAGGCCCAAATTATGCTGAGTTTGGTCACCAAATTTGATCCTACTCATACTCAGGGTCGACATTAATCCTGCCGATTCAAATAATCCCACCCATTCAAATTATGATGGTTGATTTGGTTTAGTTTTGATCAAGAAAAAATTTAATTGGTTTAAAATTTTAACTGAATCGTAATTATTTGGTTTAGTTTGGTTTTAAGCTTTTGTAAACCGACTTAAATCAAATTAGACCTTCTACTTGTATATTTATTTATTTATTATTTTATTTTACACGTTTAACCCTCTCATTTGAAGTTTGATAGAACTTTGAAGTTATTGATATTTGAATTGTAACTATATTAGTTATTAAAATTTGGAGTTCTATAGCATGCTGAATTTTATGATGGTTTGATACGCCTATAAAATGAAACAATATGTATCATATTATGATTTTTTTTATTTTTTTGTAATTGGGCTAAAATAATTTGAAAAAATGCAAAAGGAAAAAGAATTGAGCTTAGGCCAAATCTGCCGAACCAAACCATTTTAAATTGGTTTAGTTTGGTTCAATTTCTTTCATGGTTTTTATCAAAATCAAACCAAACCAAATCATTCTATTGTAATTAGTTCGGCTTTAGTTTTAAGATGAAACAAATCCATTCTAGATCGTTCCCGCGTCTACTCATGATGCATCGCAAAAAATGCTTTATGTTAATGTATCTTAGGCTTTGGTGTAAATCTTTTAATTGCATGTTGCTAAAGTCGACTTTTAATGGGTGATGAGACGTGGGAGAGCAGTCATAAATTTATCACACGTGCGTGGAGGGTACTTAGAGCACGTCCAGCGCGCATAGGAAACCAGGTGAAAGGCCCCCTGGGCGAGCCCGAGATGGCTCCAGCGCAAGGCCCGCAGCTCGGTTTCGTGGTGGGTCCCACAAGCCCGATCAAGCCCAAGGGCAAGTCTTGCCCGGGCTGAAGCCCGAGTTTGGTGACGTCACTTCCGAAGGCTCCAACGGGAATATGCCACGTGGCGCGTCCCGGACCCTCCAATGCAATTTTTTCCAGAAATCTGACGGCCTTGCTTTTTTTGGCTTAAAAAATTGCAAAAAAAATCGAAAAAAATTCAAATTTTTTTTAAAAAAATACCAAAAAATTCTGGATATTTTCCCTATAAATACCTAACAATTTTATTCACTTTCCACACCAAATCTTCATACAAACTCATCTTCTTCCAATATTTTTCACTTTCCACACCAAATTTCAATTGTATGATGAATGAGTAGGTATTTCAATTGTATGATGAGTGGGATGTGAATTTTATAACAAATATGGACACGTGGCAACCGAAAATTTTATCCGAAAATTTTATTTGAAAATTTTATCCGAAAAATGTTATCTTAAATTTTAAGTGAAAATTTTATAATAAATAGGGACACATGACAACCGAAAATATAATCTAAAAAGCTTATCAAAATTAATGGTTTAAAGTATAAAAAAATAGGAAATAAAGTACAATGAATAGTAATTGCCTTAGACTTGCCCTAGACTTTGCCCTCATGGGTGGAACCACAAATGCCAAGGCTGACACTATTCACATGAATAGTGGCAGCCCTTGCTTGCCCTTGTGGGTGGAGATGCTCTTATGCAACTGTAGTGTTCAAAATCAATTTTTAGGCCCAAACCCATTTGGGTTACTTGTTTGGAAATTGGATCACAAGGAAGACCAAAAAGAAACTGCATTGAGCAACATAAATGCATCAGAGTTAGACCAAAACAAACAGCTACCTAAGCTTTGATTATCCAACCCATTTTCAGCATTCCGTAAATTTGGCATTGAATTTTGGGTGCAAACGGGTTTCAGTTGACTTTAATGTAATACGAACATTATAAAATGTGAAACTTCTAATCCAATTGGAATTTTCTCTAAATAAAAACAAGGCATGCCATAAAACAAAGCCTACATCCCATTGTTATTCACAAAGAGCCTCGCCAATCTCAAAACAAAAGCACCTAGCCCAAGGCTTTGGAAATGGCAGATGGCAAAAGGTTAAATTCCAAAGCCAAGATTGCTCAAATTAAGAAAGATTCTAGGAGGGTGGAAACTATTGGCACTGGGGACTGACAACAACAACTAGGGCACTTTTCCAAAAGTTGCCTTGTGTTCTGGGGTCCATCATATGATCATCATAACCCTACAATTCCTAACCTTTGTTAACAAATTGCCTCAAAAGGGTAAAACCCTTGAGGGAGGAGGGATGGCGAGTTAACTTTACTTGCCAACATTATAGCAATTATCAGTTATTGATGCATGTAAAATTCGACATTAAACTTACAGTTAACAATTATTTATATATTAATTACAGTCTCGATCTTTTGAACTACATGAGTAAAAGAGATTGTGGTCACCCACCGTTGGATATTAATCCAATGGTTCAAAAAAGTTTCTTAAAAGGAATGTAAAAGTGAGTGAACCGTTGAATTTACATCCAACGGTGAGTGACCACAAATCTCTTAGACCCCTATAGTCCAAAAAATCAGAACTAATATTAGTTAACAATCATCCATACACATGTAAAGAAATATCCGTTAACCTTTTTCGATTTTACACCATAACAAACTATGTATGTGTTAGGTTGAACCAATACATGGTCAACATGGATAGGCATAGGCCTAGCTTTTCTATCAAAATCAAAACAAAAGAAAATCCAAAGTAAAATCTAGGGAAAATAGTACAAACTTAGAGGGCTCTTTTGACCTACTTTTGATTGCCAAATTTATGCCAAAATTTCAACTGGGCATTATATGCGGCAGTCCACATAGTTTTGCAACTACGAACCACCCTTTTCACGTGTAAGTTTTTATTAGATTCAATCAATATTTGCATGGTTCCTATTGAGAAATAGGTTTCGCTACCTACCTAATAAAGAGAAATAATTCATTCACTCTGAGCCGTTCTTCATCTTGAGTTTTAACTTTATTTGCCAGTTCATACAAAAATTTTTGTAACCGTGATAATATTGTTTTGCTATTTTTGATCAATAATGCAATGACACGCAGAAAAATTATTATGCATGTCATTGCCCTATTGATCGAGAATAACAAAAAAATTTATTCCCGTTGCATAAAAGTCTCTCCAGTAGCTGTTGCCATCTACAACATTCAATCTTGTGGACCATCCATTTATAGCCCTTTTGGTTGGATGGCAATTAGTTAATTCATTTGACACAGACAGTTGTACCGTAGAGTATAGAGACCTCATTGCTAACTTTTTTTTCTTCCAAGATACCAACAGAATTCATTTCATGATAGCCAGGATATTCACCTACCATTTTGCACTATCTTAAAGTCTTGTTTGGGAAACGTTTGGTGGTGAGATTGTTGTAACAATTATACCATATTGCTGATAATTACATATAGTATGGATGGGATTATACCAAATATACCATTTTATTTTGTTAAATACATGAACAATAATATTGGAACCTAAATTCACTAACTAACAGTATATCATTACTTTCTTAGTTTAAGATAAGCTCTATATATTTCGTCCACACACCAAAAAAAAAAAAAAAAAAAAAAAAAAAAAAAAAAAGATAAAAGATAAGCTCTATATATAGTGAATTTGTATTTATAATATACAACTCAATTTTTAGGATGGTATACCAGTCAAATCGAAAAAATAATAAAAACCAAGACACTGATATATCAGACATTGACAAAGATGAGTCGCTTGAAAATCCATAGGGTGATCCCACAAGCCCCCATTGCCTTTTTCATTTAAAATTTAAACCTTAGGCGTACATGAACTTAGTCAAATTCGTTTGAGCGGATGTGATCTCTACTTTGCATCTAACTTTGAGAATCTCTCTTCGTAGTGTAGAATAGATCAAAAATTTGAACCTCAATACTAAGCTAAGAAAAAAATAAAATTAAAACTGAAGGACTATAATGCCTGGCTAGGCCTACTCAAATTCTACCACGTGGCAAGATTAACGGATGACCTCTTCTCATTCCCTCTTCCCACCAAGGGGCACCAACTGATCCACTTTCAAAAATCACACCCGCAAACTTTGCTCTTTTTTCTTAACCGCTCCACCTTGCCATCACTCTCTCTCTCTCTCTCTCTCTCTCTCTCTCTCTCTCTCTCTTAAAACCAAAAAAATTACACTAGAACACACATGCAGAAGAAAAACCACACATTGCCTTTGAATCTTTGAAACCCCCTCATTCAAAGTTTCAAACATTTTCTCATTCTTTTCCATTTCCGCCTTCCATTTTTTCTCTGTTTTCTCAGTGAGAAAAAATGGGACATGACTCTGATTTCAAATCCCAGTTGGTGACAGAGATTTGCTCCATTTCCACACGCTCCATTGCCTGCTCTCATAGGCATGGCTGCAGCAACAGCCCAGCTAAATCATCATCTTTCATCGATTGGTATCGTCTTCTTCGAGTACGTTTTCTTGGACCATCTTGATTAAAAACGTAACCCATTTGTGGGATTCTTATTATTTTTCTCTTTCTTTCTCTTGTTAATTAATTTCAAGATTAATGTTTATGCGTTTCTGGGAATGAATAGGTGCAAGAAAATGCTGGCAGGGATGTTATAAGAAAGAGGTACCATGAACTTGGTAGGTTTGGCTAAAAGATTTAACATTTCATATTCCTTAATTGGTGGTGGTGGTGATTGTGGTTAATTAGGCTTATTCTTTTGTGCAGCTTTGCAACTTCATCCAGATAAGAACAAGCATCCCAAGGCTGAGATTGCCTTCAAACTTGTCTCCGAGGTTAGAATTGCATTCAACCAATCCAAGTTCCACCCTTTTGGTAGTTTTTGGTTGAGCTCTATTTTTTCTCTTGGCCACAAGTTGACAGTGGTCAATGGGAAAGAAAATTGAAATTTCATGGAGTTTGGTAGGGTTGGTTGTTTACCACAACCATGTCCTCCCAAAACATATTGAAGACAAAATTTCAGGTGCAGGTCTGTCCAGTCCAGTACAATGATATAAAGTTTTGTGGTAAAAAAAAATATATGCCTCACCTTAATTAGGTTACATGGACTTTGGTGGTGAGTCCCATGTGAAAGGCTGACAGAACATATTGGACCCAAAAGCATATTCATGTTTAGGGTGTGAGTGCATTGAATTGCAATACACTCACATTATGATTAATCTATTTAGGATATTGGCCAACTAGGTATTGCCCAATGGCAAAACCCCTCTGACTTGTAGAGCAATGGTCTTAGGGTCGAATTTCCATGACATCATGGCAGGCAGTGTGTGAGAAAAACCCCCTTCCCGTTCCTTAACTTCGGTGAGAAAAAAAAAAAAATCTATTTAGGATACTGGGTTCACTCAAATTTATGATTTTTTATTGCAGGCATATTCATGTCTCTCTGATAATGCAAAAAGAAGAGCTTTTGACTTAGAGAGATGGAGGAAGTTCTGCTTTGAGTGTGGTACAATCCCCTACTCCACCCACAAAACTTCAAGCAATGCCAATGCTTCAGAACACAAGGCTTGTAATCCCACAAGCTCGTCAAGGTCTTGCAAAGTTGTCAAGGGTCTGAAAGATATCAGAAACAGGTTTAGGGAGGAGGCAAGAGTTATAGAAAACTGTTTGAGGGCCAATGCAGCTGCAGCACCAAGAAGAGAATCCTCACTCTTCAGCCCACCTGCTGCTTATGACGTGTTTCAGAGCAGGTCCAGCAGAGAGTCCCCCATCTTCAATCCATCTGACCACAAGGTTCAAGGCTATCCTCATCTCCGGACTCGAATTCACAGTAAACCTCAGAACTTTTGGCACCTGCGAACGGGGCATCAAGTACTGAATTATGAACCCGGTAGAGCTACGTATGATTCTCCGGTGTTCGAGGTCAGATCAGATAGGGCATTTTTTAAGAGCAGATCTACTTGTGTCCGTTCATAACTTTAGAGAAAATGATTGTTTCATTCATTAATTGAAAAACAGTGAAAAGTCATTTCCTTTTAGGCTCCTCCAACTCTTTTTTCCTGCATTGCTCTGTTGCCAGATTATTGATTTCAACTGAGTTGGTAGGAAATCTTTTGCATATTTTCCAAGGTCATGGACTTCCTGAGAATTAGTCGGTAAGAATTAATCGTCTATGTTTCATTTTGATTTCAATAGCACAAAGATAATCGATAACTTTAACACAAAAAACATAAACAAAAGTAGCACACCCAAATGCGTCGAACGCACAGAATCTTGTTAATCAAATTCAAATTTTATAATAGTTTGGGACTGTACCAACCACATTACAACAATATAATAAGAAAAAGACTACACTCGTACAAAATTGTAAGTTCACTTTTAACTGCATTTAGTCGAAAGAGTTATGCCGGTTATGACAGAGAGTTGGTGTCCCTTTGTTATTTAGCAAGCGATCACCACGCCATTTCTGTCCTTTGAGAGCAATTTCCTCATTCTTTTGCTCCACTGGCTACTTTTGTCTCGGGGATTTTGAGAATACCACCATCTATCAGCGGTTGCAACTCTTTCTTTGCTAGTTTATGTACCTTAGGGTCTGAAGATTCTAAGAATGCAACAATTACCTTGCCGCTGCAATCACAGAAAAAAAAGAGACTTAAATACGAAAGAAAGAATCACATGCACTTTTATGCTTATTCACATGCATCATACTTGGAAATAAGACAAAGAGGCTGACCTGTGACCGTGGGCCCACAATTCACATTTTCCTTTCAGTGCTTTGTTCCATAAGGTGGAAGCAAAGGTGGGGCAGTCCAAGATTAGTTTTCTAATGGTCCGACTGGAATGGAAATTTTCCAAGATGTGTTCCTCTTTTGATTCCTCCGTTGATTCTTCGGATTTAGGCTCTGCTACAAGAGATGCTATAGCTTCATATAATGCATTCAACTTTTCATCCAGAACTGGGTGGAGAATGCCACCATCACCCCCAGTTGCAACCTGTACGTATTAAAAGGTTCCACATTCGAATGGTGTCAAAAATTTGGGCAAACGTTGAAACTTTTCCCATGGTAAAATCTCTGCATTGACAAAATTAGTAAAATAAGTACCTCATATATGACTTCTTTTCCAAAATTTGATCTAAGCAATTCCCCTGCATTTTCAGTGCACACATCAACTAGCCTCTGCAAGGCATACCCCACCAAAGTCAAAGTTTTATTGTGAAAAATGGTTGAGCAGAATTTCAAATCAACTTCACTATAATTAATCTCTGTTTAAATTGGAACCTATTTTGTGTTAAAGCAACAAACCTCAGCCAGCCCACTCTTGACTAACAACTCTTGCCTTCTTATAGAAGGATCCTTCTTTCCACCCTCAACTAAGTGGATGTCATCATCATTCGTATTGGCTTCATCTACTGTCACTTCCAAATCACTACTGGCCTCTTCACCAGATCTGTTATCTTCTGAAGATTTTGTTTCAGATTGGGTGTCTGACTCAACCTGAGAATAGAGAGCAATGGGGTAAGTTCCCATGCATATGAATCACTATCCAAATACATTTCTATCTTCTACGAAAGAGAATATACAATCTACCTTGTTGGATAGAGAAGGGATAGACAAACTGAGAGAAGCCAGGTCATCAGGAGTGAAATATTGTGATTTATTTGGATGTAGTAGGTGCAGTAATGGGCGCCTTCCATTCTGAACAATTGCAAACAGTAAAGCATCTCTTAGGAATCTAAAAAAGTGAAAATAAGGTGAAACAGGACTAAGGTAGATACGGAAATATGTTCTATAAGCAGCAGATCAGAACGACAACCTTATCAAGAACAAGATCCTTCAGATTTTCTTGAAGCTCGTGAATGACAACCTGTAATCAGGAGTATTTGATTTAGAAAGGTTCACCAGAAATTCATATATTGCAACCTCACAAAAAATATATATATAAAGAAAAATTAAAATCCTATCTGCAACAAACATCACCAGAAAAACAAACCTTAGTAATAAGCTTTGTATCATCAACAACTGAAAGAAGGCAAACAAGCACCTGGGAAGCATAGAATTAATTCATTATCAGGTATGCATAATATCAAAATAACCTTTGTGTCATGTATACAAACAACTGAAACAAATGCATAATATCACAAATATTAGCACTGAAATAATGACAATAGAAAACACAAAATAAAATTCCCCAAAGCTTACCATACTTCCAGCTTTGTCAAGAGCTATATCACGTACGTGGGCTTTCATTCCTTTGATTATCTTCTTTCTTTCCTAGAGACAAGTCATAACAATTAAAAGAAAACGTACACCATTAGCCAAAAAACCTATGCATATTTTTTAATGATAAAAATTTGCACACTGATACGATAAGAATCTACCTTTGCACTGCCATGCTTGACACAGAGCATCCCAACCCTAGATCCATCCCTTGTGTGGATCATCCGAACAAGAAGCGGACCTGACAACTGTTTAATTACATCTGTGGCAGAGAACTTCCAAAAAAAAATTTTGATTTTCAGAAAAGTAGACAAAATGACAAGCAAAGGCCTATATTGTTGGCAAGGAATTGAGATTGTTTATAAAATGATAAATTGCATGTAATTTCTCAACCATACCTTCTCAGCTATTGTAAAGTACTCTATCAACACCCTGTGTATTATAGAGTGATCAATTATTCCTTTCTCTAAAATTGGTTGAATCACTGAAGTCATGTGCCGCAAGACTGAAGATTTCTGCAGATCTAACTTTGATATTATATCCAGTAACCTGAAATTTGATCAATATCAGGAGAAAGAATAATATCAAGATAACTTTCATGGGTTGCAGTCCTTGTGGAAGCCATACATATCTAACAATTTGTGAAATTCAAAGTGCAATAAGAATTTGATAGCATTACATTCACGTAAAACTATTATACACAACTTATCCTTTACCTGCCCTCTTTCTTCGAGACCAAGTCCTTAAACAACTGTAGCTCTGTAGAATATAGTTCCACCAAAAGTTCTTGCTTTTGTGTTGCATTTCCCAATTGGTATGCATGCTCGACAACTATAAGAGAATTTAGAGAAGTAGCAACAATGTTATAACTGCTCAAAGTGTGAGAAAGGAAACAAAAATGGTTGGTTGGATATTGCTTGTGAGATATCTCTCCAAGTACTACAGGGAGGCTAATAACATACCTACAGATCCAACCATGTGACGTAGAAGGGAAGCAACATGCCCACGGAGAGACGAGATAAACCCTGCTAACTGTTTTTTGGAGGCTGCCAAAACAAAGAATAGGTAACAACTTAATAATTTATCAGAAAATAATGAAATTCAAACTATAATAGTATTGTAAGGAAGACTACAATTTGTTATATTTCTTCTTCCAATCTGAACCATACCATTGTCTAACATTTTTGTCACCAGATGAACAGCATAAGTGTTGCATGCAAGAGTAAGAAGATGTGGCTGAAGCTCCTCAAATACTGCATCCTTTTCCGCTTGTGAACAGTACTTGACACAAGTCTAAGATAAAAGGAATACATAAATTCAGGCTACTGCAAGAAAACAGAGACTTAAAACTTCAAAACATTATAGGAATGAAGATAAATAATCACCTGCAGAACACGAGAAGAAACATGGGAGCATGCAATTTCAGGAATTTTCCCCTTCATTTTTTCTACCGCTTCACTCACCAACCTTGCCAAAGTTCATAAATAACAAAAATAAGTAAATGAACATTTTAGGCAAAAAGAGACATGGTCAAGGTGGAATTGCAATTTAACTCTTCTCAAACTACATACTTGGATCGCTCTTCTTTAGAAATATTCCGACGACGCATCTTCTCCCACAGATGTGCAAGCTCCTAAAAAGGTTTAAAATAATTAATTAATTAATTAATTTTGCTCATTGCCACAAAAAGCTCATGGTTCGAGCATTTTAAATGGCTCAAGTTAAGGGGTTGTCTTTGCACATATAGCATACCCAACGAGGTCATACAAGTTGTGAACACAAGATGTTTGTTGTGAATACAAAGATTGGTGCACATTTTTGCACGTTATAAGAAAAGGCCAGGTTTCATCTACCAATTCACATTCAGATTATTTTGACGCACGAATATATATATATATATATATATATATATATATTTCTTTTTTCTTTTTTCTTTTTTCTTTTTTCTTTTTCCTCTTAACAATTTGCAAACTGAAATGCTTATCCAAACAAATTTAGAAATAAAAAATAAAAAAATAGAGTGAACAAACGCTTACTTGTTCTAAATTGTAATGACGCTTCCGCTTCTTCTTCCTAGACTCTGCAAGCTCCTGCAACAAAACCCACAAATCAAAATTGTTGATTTATCAGAAAAAGTAAAAAAGCAATAACATTTACTGGCTGTCAATAAAATACAGCATCAAGCACAAAAGCCCAATTTTCTTATTAAATTTTATCAGATATCGACCTTGGCACGGAGGCGACCCTCTCGGTTTGACAGCGGGATTTGCTTCTCATTATCAAGCCCTGGTTCTCGTTGTTTGAAAGGTTTGGAGGGTTTCTTGAAGTCATTGCTTCGAGGATTGGAAGGCTTTGAGTCGAGGAACTTGGGCTTCTTGGAAGTGGAGCTATAGGTCTCGGACTTAGTTCCCGGGATTTGCTTCCTCTTCTTTGGTCCGCTCTTCTCCTGCTTCTTCGCCGCCATTGGAGTATACTAGAGCTCAACTTCTTCGTCTCTGTTAGACCACGCTGTGGTCTTTGTGTGCTTGTGTTTTGTATCGAAGGGTTTTTTCAGGGTTTTGGTGGACATGATTTTCGGGTAGGGGCCAAGACGGGTCAGCTTGAAAAGTAAGGGGTTACCTGTCCTCGCGGCCCAGATCCAGTTACCCATATCGATAAATTGTGAATTCAGTAGAAAATTAAATTAACTATTATACTATCTATATTAATTAAAAAGAATTATCTTCATCAATGAATACCCAAAAAAAAATTCAAATAATAGTTCAAATAATAGACCAATGTAATCCTTGTAGTTTAAACTATTGTTTGTATTTATAAAAATAAACTAAATAAAAAAAGTTTGGGGTGAATAAAAAAGCTCGAATCACTCAACATATTTATTTTCAAAGTTGAAAGAGATTCTAAGTTCGAATCACTCAACATGATTGATAAGAAAAATGTAATAAGTTTAATAGCTAAGAAGGTATTATATATCTCATTTATATGGTTTTATATCCCCTCTCATGTAAATTTAGCTTAACCCTTTCAAAATCATTTTTTCTCAACTACAACCCATCTCTTTATATTTGTTATAATAAAATCTTATTTTTTTTCTAAATAAAACCTGATTATTAGAATCCAACTCGACAAGTTACCTAATCAAGGGTAAAATCGAATTTTTTATATTTTTTAATTCCTAAAATACCCATAACTAAACCGCTATTGCATTTTGTATATTAATGTAGGAATAAATATAGAAATAATTTTATTTAGATTGTAACTATAATGACACACGTTGAATTTGGAAAAATCTCCAAATGGATATAGGAATTAATGTGGTAACTTTTCTTAAATTTAACAATAAATTCAAATTCAACATACCTAATTGGTTTATTTAATAAAATAATTTATTTATTTATGCAGTATACATGATTAATTAACTATTATATTATTGTTTTATAAATATAATAGCGTACATACAATTTTATGTTTAAAAATTAACATACCTATTACTTCTTTTACGAAAAATACCTAGTATGAATCTACTTATTATTCAAATAATATACCCAACTTACGCATTTTGGATATAATTTACCTAATAATTTCCTGTTATGCAATAATATAACTTGTACTTTACCTATTTATGGGTATATTGTAGGCATATTAAAGCCAACACATGTATATTATGAAAATAATTTACCTTACTTATTATATTGTATTGGATAAATACATATATATTGTTACATTCCGGGATCGGCTCCTCCGTAGCATGATATTATCCACTTTGAGTGTAATAACCCAAAACAAAATATCTAAAAAGAAATAAAATATCTAAAAAGTAAGGATAATATCTTCTAGCGAAAAGACAATTTTGCCCTCACATAATTTAATAGAGAAAAAGTTGACTTTTTAATCGAGAAAGAATCTGGGAATTTTGCTTACGCCATTGCGTAGAGCGCGGCGAAACGAATTCGTAGACACGGAGTGGACCCGAATCGGAGCTGTAACGAAGAAGATATGGTCTAATTACCACGAAGGGCAAAATGGTAGTTTGGGAAAAAATCAGATTTTTTATCCCTTCTCTCTCCTCTCCCCCGTCACTTTCTCTCTCTTCTCTCTTTCTCTCCCGTCGCACCCGAGCAGTGCGACTCTTCGCCTTCTACACGACGGCCCGGCCACCACAGGCCGAGCCGATCTCCGGCAAGGGTACCGTCGGCTCCGTCTCCCTCTCTCCGTCAAAACCTGACCGACCTCCACCCTTGGGCCGCCCGGAGCTGATCGGAAAACCATGTTTTCCGACGGATGTTCGTCCGAGTCCACCCGATTTTTCAGCTCGAATTTCTCCTTCGTTTCTCACCAAATCGATCGAGTAAGGTATGGTTTCTCAGCTATTTTTTGTGTTCTAGCTGATGGATGTATGAGTTTCGATTGATTTTAGCTCTGCGATCAATTTTCGACTTGAATTCGGGCCAAAACTTCGGTGGCTGAAAACTACTGTTTGTAGTCACTTTTTGGGGTATGTCCAAGAACAAAAGTGACTCCAAATGGGGTGTTTTACCTAGGATAGGAGTTTGGAGTCTTGGCTCCGAGATTTTTCGGCCACCTGAAATCGCTTAAGACACCCAAATCTGACCGCGCGTGCTGGGACGTGTGGGTGAGGGTAGTGAAGTAATTCTGTGCAGTTTTGTGACCCTCGTGTCGTCACGAGCGCGTAGAATTTCGCGGATCTCGATTCGGAATCCGTTTGAGCTCCGAACGAATTTTCCATATCGCGCGATCCGCTGGTGCAGTGTCGTCAAATCGTCGGATCGCGCTGAATTTCGGATATGTCGGTCTACATGATGTCAGGATCGTGTAGGATTCGACGGATTGCGAATCGGAGTCCCGGATACTCCGAAATTGCGAACCCTGGGGCTAGGGTTTGGATTTTAAGCGATAACGTGATTTTGGCTAATCTGACCGTCCGTTTCGGACCAAACTCGCAGAACATGGTTCGTCCTCTGTAAGGAACCTTCAGAGGAGCCCAGATTGGCCATCGGAGATCATGGACCCACGGGGTCCCGGATCGGCCAATCTGGCAGTTTATCCCTTAGTAAGGCTTCGGGTCTCTTAAGACCGTTCTAACTATCTAAAAAGCTATTGTGGGTATAGGAGTAACTTAAACATTGAGCGCACGTATTTCTAGGAGCCGGGGGCAAGGTATTTAATTTAAATTCTTTTTATTCAGCAGTTTATTGATTTACTATTTATGGATAATCAGGCACCAAAGGTCCGGTCAACCCGCAGCCGGGACCTTCGAAGGGTCAAATTAGCTCGGACCATCTGTGAGTGGACTTTCTTTCATAAACGATTTTCTATGCAAGAGTTATATCTTAAACGATTTTATATGCATGAGTTATATAAATGATTTATGTAAATAAGATTATTAAGTGATTTTTATAATGATTTTATACAAATAAGCTTTTACAAATCAGTTTATATGGGTTAATGTCATTATTTAATCTTGAAGAAGTTTTATGAACTATTCATTTCGAACGTGTTTTGCGCTGTACAATACCTTGATTTACGTGTTGTTTAGTTATTGAAGCTCAGTAATATAAAAAGCAGAGTTTGAGAACTCTATCAGAGGAGACAGCAGTTACATTTCAGTTTCACAAAAAAGGCAGTGAGTTATTAGATTTTTCTAAAAATAGTTTATTTTAGAACCACCATGTACCCACCCTTTACTTGGTGATTACCCAGAGTTGGACCGATGTCTACGGACATCCAGTCCGATTTCAGTTTATGTCAGTGCACTTGACTTTGCCTCACGAGTTACAGGGACGCTCGGACCGTGAGTGCCAGGATTTGCGGCTCGGCAGACTTGGTGTCCCGAGACCTGCCAGGATTGCGGCTCGGCTGACTCTGTGTCCCCGAGACCTGCCAGGATTGCGGATCAGGCTGACTACGGTCCCCTGCATCCTGCCAGAGCGACTCGAGCTGACTTGGTGTCATCGAGGAATCTGCCGGCGGGACAGGCTGATCATAGTCCCCTGATTTCGCCAGTTTGCGGCTCGGGTAGACTGCGTGGCGCCCGAGACCTGCCAGGGGAATTGACGGACATGACAGGGGTACAAATAGGTGGTATTTTCAGAGGATTTGAGTTTTCTTTTATTCAAGTATGACTTTCAGTTATTTTATATTAGTTTCTTAATATTCGTGCATTTATATCCTTACATATTGGTTCAGTTATACAAGCACAGTCATCAGTAGGTTTTTACATGCTTATTTGAATACTCTATATTGAAATATAGACAAACCCTCGATTTAGATATATTCTTATTTCTTTAATGGGGGTTATTATGTTTATAAAAATTGTTTTCAAGAACATTGTTTTTGTCCACTCACATTTTCAACCTGTTTTTCGCCCCAAGGCCGTAGAAGTACGCGGGATCCACCACCGGGCCATTCATAGCTTCCGCGCCTCAAAGTCAGGTAGAGTGTTGTAGAAAATCCTTACAACCCTGAAAAATTTAGAAAATACTCTGATATCTAGTTGAAACTGAGAACCTAGAATTGAGATTGGTTACTTGAGATATTCTGGCAGTTGGTGTGAATTTATTGATTGTTTAACAGGTGGAAAATTTTGGGATTGGTCAAAATACAGGGGAGACTCTGCCGAAATTTCGGCAGAAGTCTAAGGGAAATCTGAAAAGAATTGAGACGAGAAGGGTAAAAAGGTCTTTTGTGCCCGACATTCGCCAGATGTCGGACACGCACAGGATTCGACTCGGATTCCAAAGCGGAAATTGGGTCGGGTCCTGTCATTGGGCCCCCCTCTCTGCCCTCACGGTTTTGTTTCTGGGAGCTCACGAGTAACTTCACAGTTAGTCACCCATCTTGGGATTGCTTTAGTCCCCAACTCGCTTAACTTCGGAGTTCCCATGACTCCAAAGACAGTGAACTCCTAAAAGGGCTCGTGCTAGATGGAGACGAGCATGTACATATAAAGCACATCACCCCCTCTCCGTTGGTTGATGTGGGATGTTACATATATTGTAGGTATATTAAAGCCAACATATTAATAGGTATATTGTAAAAATAATTTACCTACTCGTATTGGATACATACGAGATAGGTAAACTTGTAGGTACATTAATATTATATTGTATTGATAATAATTTACCTATTATATTTTATTGGGACGAAATTTAAGGGATTTTTTATTGGTCTAAAATTTAAGGATTTTTTTATTGGTCGAAATTGTAAGGATTAGAGGGAATTCCCCCAAAAAAAAAAAAAAAGAAGGAGAAATTGATATGCTATAAATGAGGGACTTAATGACATGCTTGAAAACTATCAGGTTGACTTATCTGAAATTTGGTGGCATACAATGTAAATATGTAGAAGCACTATGACATTTTTTATATCTTACGGCATGTTAGTTTGAATTTGAGTTTTATACATAGATTTCAAAATTAATAGGCTGATGTCTAGGAAATAGAAACTATATGGGCATGCATTAGACTAGCACTTTTTTTTTTCTTTAATGTTAATGGGGTAGGGCAGTTAACCTTGGTGGGTTAGTGTGGGAAGTCGGAGTAGTGATTTGCAATGGAAATGGTGAATATATGGATGCTTGGTCTGGTCAAGTGGTGGGACGATTAAGTGCCCAAGCTATGGAGCTAATTGCCTTAAAGAAAGGTCTTCAGGTTGCACATGATCTTGGGTTTCAAGATATTTTGTTGGAAATAGACGTGCAAGGGGCAGTAGATAGAATCAATTATGACGAAGAGTGTTTTGAAGCATAAGGGAACTTGGTGGAAGATATTAAGGAGATGTGGTTGGGGTTTAGATCTTTCTCGATCGTATGAATGGTAGCAATGGGATGGTAATGTGGTTGCTCATGAGCTAGCCCAATATGCTATTAGGAACGCTGGTTTTTCAACATGGATTGAGGACGAGCCTCCTTGGTTGAGTTCTTTGCTTGAGCGGATTTAAAGCATACTGGTTGATTTATGTTTTTGATATCAAGTGGGAAGCGCTCTTTTTCCTTTGACGGATTTTCCTCCTTTTTAGAGGTTTTTTTTTATGCCAAAGTTTTTTTACAAAGGCCCAGCCTTGCACATCTTTTTCCTTCTTTTCGTTATATTATGTTGTTTGGTTATTGAATGAAATCCAGTTATCTCGATAAATAAAATAAATAAATTTCAATGTATGTACCATGTAATCTAACATTGAATACATGCACATACATCACATGTGTGATCCTTGTCTTGATAATCAAACATAAATTGAAAAAACTTTGGTAAATTTGAGAATAACACTAATGCCCTTATTATTTATCTTTTATGACTCATCGTATTTTTTTAACGCCCATCCATTAGGTTTTCAAAAGCATCGATCATTTTAAAAAATTATTGGAAGTGAGAATATTCAAATTTGAGACATGTTCCAAAAATACTGACCTAATACATTAGTGTAAAAGCAATGTAATTCTAAGTTTTAATTTCAGTTTGTCTCAGTTTTTTTGTTCGATTATAGGAAGGCTGTCAATTATTATATTTCAGTTTCCTGTCCAGTGATTTAGCGAACAATTCTTATAAATTTGTATATAGATACTTGAGAAGAAAACAAAAAGCATAAACCCTAACCCCAAGCTAAACCCTAATAACAAGTAAAAGTTGTAACCCCAAACTATACCCTAATAACAAGAAAAATATACAATGAAGAAAAATCATGGAAAAAGAAAACTCAACTAGGTATTGATCAAAGAAAAGATAGGGAGCATACCTTCATAGATGGAGGAAATTGTTCGTCTTTTGCACAGAAAAAAGATGTGGCATATGCAGAGAGAAAAACTAGCGTTTGATGAAATCTTTGCGGGGGAGGGGAGGTTGGATTTATTATGGTCTTTGTTATTTATACCTCTCACCTTAAAACCTACCAAAATTTATCACTCAATGAAATCCTTCCAAATATATGAATTTTTTTAATACACCTAGATTTTATTGAAATTTTTTATAATCCTAATTGAATACACCCATATTTTTATGGACTTTTTAAAAGTTAATACAAATCTGAATTGAATATACCCAAACTTGTAGAAACTCTTTTAAAGTTCTTAGAAATACACCCGAATTTTAAAAATCTTTTAAAACTCTCTAAAATCCAGAATCCTAATTGAATACACCCCCCTTTAACTAAGGTGGATTTTGTGGTTTTGTTTTGACATTTTTGGAGTTGTGTAAATATCTCAATTTAGGAGTCACCTCAAAAGTGAAATATTTGGTCGTTATTGAAGGTAGTGGTGTTGATAGAAAATCTAGGGATATTCCTTGAAAGGTGATTTTAATGTTACATCTGACTATAATAGTATGATTTTATTGCTCCAAGTTTTTAAGATGTTATTTAACAATAATAAACTTTTATTAGAATTTTCATAAATAAAATGAAAGTCGGATGAAATAAGATACAATTGTACAAGTGAGAATAGCAATACTTGCGATTCTCTTATTATTGTAACTCTCATCATCTGCTACATTCAATTATGTGTAGAGGCAGGGGCGGAGCTACAGTCAGGCCTGCCATGGCCCTGGCCCCCCCACTTAATTATTAATCTCTTGTAATATATTATAAAATATATGATATAGCAATACAATTACTGCAATTTGATTAGTGATGGCCCTCCCAGTTGAAGATGAAAAACCTAGTAGAAGTGATTTTGAAATTTTGACCCCTCCATACTAAGAATTCTAGCTCCGCCACTGTGTAGAGGTATTTATAATATGAGTAGAACCCAATGATGGTATCACATTTACGTTACTCTTTAAGAGTTGTTTTGAAGACAATTATCATATATTTATATGTTACGTTGAATAAGCTATTACTCAATTATTGACATGTGTACCCTTTCGAGTCGATCGACCATTAAAAACAGGCTATATCAGCCAAACTCCGACACTGAAGCCTTCTCCCCTCACATATGTGCGCTTCCCACGCTAAGTAGACCTGTCATGCAAGTACTACCAACACACTCTTGGTTTCGAGAGTGTCTTCCCATGTACCTTCTTGGTCTGGTCAATGCCCAATTTCTTCTGACCTAACCACTGCACCTAATACTTGAGGGCAATCTCTCTCCCCAACATTTGGAGAAATCAGGGATTGGTACGGCATCATCCCCCTTAAACTAAGATTTGAGGCATGATCCTTACTAGTGCCACTTGTTGGACTTTGCATTTAATGCACTCATAGACTTTTGCCAGGTGTTGACCATCTGTTGGGATTCCATACTAACCGCACTACACCCATGCTTAGGCAAGACCATAATAACTTATTCTACTCATAAACACCACTTGACCTAGATACATTCTTTTTTCTCCTTATGACTTTAGTATTAGAGATGACTAGTCTTGTACCACTCTAGTACCTCTTGGATGACTAGTCCATCCATATTGTATAGATCACTTTCAGGAGCAGCGAAATTCAAGATTCGAAATCCGACTAAGTGAAACTTATATTAAAAACTTGACGTTACGAGTGAATTTCATTAATAAATATAAAAAGATACACCTAGTAGGAGGGACGTAATGAGCCTTACCCTCAAATGCATCTATATAAATAAATAAAAGCTTAGCAAAAAAAGACAACAAATTCTTTGTTTTCTTGAGGTTCGAATTGTGATCCAACATAACAAAAGATAATCTATTTAATCAAACATTCAAACAAAAAATCAAATAAATTCTCATAATAGCATCAATGCCTTTAATCAAACATTAACATACCAACAACAAATCAAACATCTTAACGATACCAATATCAAATTAAACATCTCAACAAAATTCCTAAAATCAAATACCTAAATAATTTCAACGAAGTCCACAATTATAATTCATTCTTAATTAAACCATAGAATACTTTTTTTTTGGACGACCCTAGAATAGATCAAAACGTATAACTTCTAACCATAGTATGAAATATCGATAATATTGATGAAAGATCAAGGATATTTCGGTTTTTTCGAATCATGGATATTTCGAAACATATTCATGTATATATCGTATAAATATCGACAATATCGACAATAATATCAGAAAATATCGATGTCGATAATTTCGCTCACATTTCAACAATATTTTGTCAAAATATCGGTGTAATATCGCTAAAATATCGAAAATATCGATGTAAAGGAAAAAAAAAAAGGGAAAAAGGGGAGAAAAAAGCACAAAGGGGATATCCCATTTTACTCCTCCAACACCTTAAACACCATATCACTTATGTTTTTGTGATATTATGCTAAAATATTTATATTTATATGGATGGCATGTTAACAATTACATGCAAAACTATTTTGGGGATTTATCATTTGATGACTACTCTTCACAATACACTTACTCTACACATAGAGATGATGAAGATAGTGAAAATTTTGAACCTCATAGGAAGTCTATGTGGTACTAAGTCACTCATGTATCTTACCATGCAATGTATAAAGTGTAAAATATTGTAGTAAATCATTATATATAAATGATTATGGCGTGTTTAATCTTTTTTCATTAATTATTACATATTTTTTACACTCACAGTGTTTGCCCGCTTGCTATATAATCAACTTAAGTTAGTTAAATTCATCATGCAATGCATTTCCTTCTAATTTTTTGTGATAAACTAATAGATAATTGACTAAATAAACATTCTCTAAAGTTTCAATAAAAATTTCCAAGTTTTTCTTACAATTTCCGTGGTTTTTATTCAATTTTTATCGATATCGATAATATCCCGATATTTTCATTGAAATTTCCATGTTTTTGAACTACCGATATTTCCGATATCATCGATATTGTAGACCTTGCTTCTAACATATTTAAAATATATTAGATTTAATGTTGTAATATACAACATCTTAAAATTAAAGATGCATACATGTATTTTATGAGTTTTTTTTTTCTTTTTGAAAAATTTGGGGTAGGCCAGCCTACCTTGCCTTAGGCGTAGGACCACCCATGCTAATGAGCATAAAAAAATAAAAAAATAAAAAAATAAAAAAATTCACTACTGATCAACCCAATAAAAGCCGTGACTTTGAACCTATTAAAATCTCGTGTTGATCATCCAAAACCATATGTGAACACCAATAATACCTTTCTTATGAAAATTAAAAATAAAATTAAAAAAGTTAAGAAATAAAGAAAAATTGCAAGACTGCTATATTTTGAAGTGTCAATATACTGATATGCTCTTTGTTTTTTGCAATGAGCCATTACTTATGCAAATTACAAATTGACACTCATGTAGAAATAATACATTAGAAAAAATAAAAATATTTATGGACGTATATCAATGTATGAGGAAATACAACTGACTACTTCCAAGAGAAGGAGAATTGAGGAAATCACAACTCTGCAAAAAAAATAAATAAATAAAAAATAAAAAAGAAATCTAAGACAATCCATGTCAAAAGTAACATCATGAGTAGCTGGCAGGAGATCCAAGTAGAGAACTTGACACGTAAACACCCGACAAGGCAACGGGATGTGGTGGACATTACCACGTATATTCAATCCATTTGATTATCCTCTTCGATTCCGGAACCACTATGCCTTTACACAACTCCAATCCACTACTCCCACCTGACCTCTACCACGTCTCATGACCCAATAGGCTCTCGCCACGCATAAACGTCAACGAACTAGAACTCGTGTTTACACTGGAGCGTCGCACTGGATCATGCCCTTATCCAAATGTAATCTCGTCCTTTTGCGAAATGATGAGCCACTGAGCTGCTTCAGTTCTCTCAGTTTCCACTACGTAGATAAGTAGCACTACTTATCATCGATTTGCTTATCAACATCTCACTATCAGTGATAAGCTATACGTGATGGCTGATAGGTGGGTGCCAAATAAAGACCCTACAAAACGCATCGAAGAAAGTGCGAACAACTCCCTATCTCACTCTCTCTCTCTCTTCTTTATCTTTTATCTTTTTTCTCTCGTTGTGCTTCTGCACTGTTGTCGTTGAACTGCAAATTATGAAATCAGAAACCCTAGTACCTTTTACGAGTTCTACGCCCGATTGAAACTTCGCCTCCTCCCAAAACGCCGTCGTTGCGACCCATTAATCCTCCTCCGCGAACTGAAAGATTCGACTTTTTGAAATCTTGAAATTCAGGGGACGAAGATGTCGTCTTTGAGCAGAGAACTGGTGTTCCTGATCCTTCAATTTCTCGAGGAAGAGAAATTCAAGGAGACCGTGCACAGGTGAGTGAGTGATTGCATTTTTGTTTTTGATGGGTATTCTTTTTTTGGGGCTGAAGTTTGAATTTTGAATTGGCTATGGATATGGCGGCGGCGAAACTTAGGCTGGAGCAAGAGTCGGGCTACTTCTTCAACATGAAGTACTTTGAAGAAAAAGCTTTGGCGGGAGAGTGGGACGAGGTCGAGAAGTATCTCTCTGGCTTCACCAAAGTCGATGAGAATCGTTACTCTATGAAGATTTACTTCGAGGTCAGAAAGCAGAAGTATCTCGAAGCCCTCGACAGGTTTTGATTTTAATTTCTCTCTCTGTCTCTCAGATTTTTCGTCTTTTATTGTATTTATTTGTTGTGTTTGCTGATGGGGTTATTCCTTATTGCAATTTGGAAATGTGCTCAGGAATGACAGAGCTAAGGCCGTCGAGATACTGGTGAAGGATTTGAAAGTATTTTCGACGTTTAACGAAGAATTGTACAAAGAAATCACTCATCTTTTGACTCTTGATAACTTCAGGTGATCACTGTTTTTGTCCATTTTAAGTTTACGCGTAAGTTGGGTTGCTTAACCATTTAAATGGGTTTATAGTTCTTATTTATTTACATTTGATTTTTGGATACACATGCGTGCAATTTGAAGGATATAAATATTTGGGGTTCTTTTTTATGTTTATATTATTTTTGATATGATGCAGAGAAAATGAACAATTATCAAAATATGGTGATACTAAATCAGCTAGAAGCATAATGCTAGTAGAACTTAAAAAGTTGATTGAAGCAAATCCTTTGTTTCGAGAGAAGCTTGTTCTACCCACCCTGAAGGCTTCACGCTTGCGAACTCTAATTAATCAAAGGTATTTTGTCTTTTTTGTGTTTGTAATGCCTTTGTTTTTTGTTTGTAAGTTTACATTTTGGTATTTCCTATGAAGGTAGATCAGTAATGTTATTTTTGCAGTAAAACATCATTATAATTCGTAAAAGTTCAGAAGCATTAATTTATTGTTTGTGCAGTTTAAATTGGCAGCACCAGCTGTGCAAGAACCCAAGGCCAAATCCTGACATTAAGACCTTATTCATGGACCATTCGTGTTCTCCTCCAAATGGGGCTCGTGCATCCACACCAGTTACTCTTCCGGTTGCAGCTCTTGCAAAGCCTTCAACTTATGCTCCTCTAGGAGCACATGGTGGAGTATGACCATATATTTCTTCATAATTGTATCAATGTTTTTTTTTTTTTTTTTTTCCCGAATGTTGAAATATTTTTCAATTAATGCTGACCTTGTGATTTTTTTTAATTAATTTTTTGTTTATTACTGCTATGTACAGCCTTTTCCGCCTGCAGCTGCAGCTGCTGCTGCTAATGCGAATGCCTTAGCTGGATGGATGTCAAATGCTAATCCTTCCTTGTCTGTGCAATCACCTGTTGTTGCTGCTTCACCCTTCCCTGTTCAACCCAGTCAAGGTGAGGTTTTCATTCTTCTGGAGCTGGTATTGAAGCTTATACTACAATGTAATAAACTTAAAACATGTTTTTATTCTTTCTTAAGCCATGTTTATTTCAATTTCCATTTTCTACTTGTATGTGCTAGTACGGAGTAAGGTGGTGGTGGGGAGGTTCAGGCGGATGGCCTTTCTCCCTGTTTTGAAGAGGTCCAAGAAACTCTTAAAGAGTTCTTCTATGCTTGGCTGTTCAGTCTGTTTATTGAACATTATCATACTTATAAGAAGAAAAATATTCATTTGTCCTATGTCCAACAGGAAGTGTTTATCGTTGAGATTGCTAATCATTGTTTTGTTCGCTTGGATGATTATCAGATAACAGAATATAGTTATTATTTATTTTGAGCTATCTTGGTAATTCAAAATTATTTTGTCTTTAACAGTTTCTGGTTTAAAGCATCCAAGACCACCATCAAATGCTCTTGGAATGATTGATTATCAGAGCTCTGATCATGAGCAACTAATGAAACGTCTCCGGTCTGCACAATCTGTTGACGAGGTATTGTTAAATGGTTTATATTCTCTGCATCTTTTCTCGATACTTTTTTCTCGCATTTTCTAGTTCTGTATCTAGATGGTTTCATGGTTGCTAGTTATTACAGAACTTCATACTTCATATGTTCAGGTCAGTTATCCTCCCCATCCGCAACATGCTTCCTGGTCACCAGATGACCTACCAAGAAATGTAGCATGGACCCTTCGTCAGGGGTTCAATGTGATAAGCATGGATTTCCACCCTTCTCATCACACATTACTTGCCGGTAGGTTGTCTGTAACACCTAACATAACTGTGCCTCAGTGGACATAGATTGAAGTGCTGTCTTTAAAGTTTAGTTTCCACACAGCTTCAATCTCATATCCGACTTAAAATTATGTTTGTAAATAGTTGGCTGTAGTAATGGAGAAATTACACTATGGGAAGCTGGGCTGCGAGAGAGGCTGGTGTCAAAGGCATTCAAAGTATGGGATATGTCTACTTGTTCTGTGCCATTTCAGGTGTGTATCTCATTACTCAGTCAGTACCTTATGCTCCCTCTCAGTATCCTTATATCGTTATTGACAACATCATATTTATGTGTGCTTAGTAGGTTTAGTCAGTTTTTAAAGTGTCAGTCGTCATGATATTCAGTTAAAATTTATTAGAAGAGGCCTGTACTACTTATTATCACTGACCAAATCCTGTAAGTTAACATTGGGTCTTTTATAGGCTGCTTTTGTCAAAGATTCATCAATGTCTGTAAGCCGTGTAGCATGGAGTCCAGATGGAAACTTTATGGGTATGTGCAGCAACACATCTCCAACACCATTTGAATGCATAGTTGATTGTAATTCGCTGTATTTTTGTTGTTTCAGGTGTTGCATTTTCAAAATATTTGGTTCATTTGTATGCGTATCAAGGACCTACTGATCTACGCCCACATTTGGAGGCATGTTTTGGTTCACTTTCTGCTAATTCAAGAAGACATTACTTGCCACTTTTGACTGATGTTTGGATTTGGTTTCTTATAGATTGATGCCCACATTGGTAATGTGAATGACTTAGCATTCTCTCATCCAAACAAGCAATTATGTGTTATAACTTGCGGAGATGATAAGCTGATAAAGGTGGGGGCAGAAGTCTGTAGTTTGTTTTTGTTGTTTAACTTGATAAATATTAATTGCTTCTTTTTTATTTTATTTTTTATAAAATTAATAGGTTTGGGATTTGTCTGGAAGAAGGCTTTTCAACTTTGAAGGTCATGAAGCGCCTGTTTACTCGATTTGCCCCCACCAGAAGGAGAATATTCAGGTAAGACATGCCCATTTTCTGAAGTCTGGAATCCAAACTGCAAAATTAAGAAAAGTAACAATAGTCAGGTCTGCATGTATTATGGCCACTTAATGGTACTAGTTCTCAAATTACTATGGTTCAGTTGGGGTACTCTAATTTTATTTATTTGTTACATAGCCTGTATGATGCCATTAGAGTCCATTTGCGCATGTTTAAAAACTAATTAGCTCGAAGTAGGAGACTTACTCTTTTTAGTGCCATATTGGTTTAATTAGCTTGAATGCATACATGCTCAGGCGTATTAGTTGTTCATCTAGTAGTCCTTATTACTTGTGCGTTTCATTTGTTTCATATGTTGTTATGCAGGTTGGATTTATACACAATTTACAATGATGAGATAACTAGTGATGACAATTATTTTTTAATAACTAACCAAAATGAGTGAGGCAAAGGTTCTTGCTGAAGATGCGTCCTACTTATGTCATGATTTTCCTTTTTATCGTTGCAGTTTATATTTTCAACTGCTGTTGATGGGAAAATAAAAGCTTGGCTCTATGACAATGTGGGCTCCAGGGTTGATTATGATGCTCCTGGGCAGTGGTGCACAACAATGCTATACAGTGATGATGGAAATAGGTATAAAAAAAGATCTGTATGGTATATGCTATAAGTTAGCTTGATCACATATCTCTATGTCCATGTGATGATGTATGAATTATGACTGATCCTCCAAAATCTCAGATTATTCTCTTGTGGGACTAGTAAAGATGGTGAGTCTTTCCTGGTTGAATGGAATGAAAGTGAAGGGGCAATAAAGAGGACATATAGTGGGTTCAGAAAGAAATCTTCTGGCATAGTTCAATTTGATACCACAAGAAATCACTTTTTGGCTGTCGGTGAAGATAACCAGATAAAGTTTTGGGATATGGATAATACAAATATTCTTACTAGTACAGATGCTGAGGGTGGGCTTCTGGTAAAAGTCGTCATTATTTATTTACTTTTATTTCCAAATATTATGAGTTTGATTAGCAGATTACCTTGCTTTGAGATTCCATTCATTGATGTAAGCATTGGGATTACTTCAGACTCTTCCCCGCTTGAGATTCAATAAGGAAGGAAATCTGCTTGCCGTTACCACGGCTGACAATGGAGTCAAGATTCTTGCCAATGCTGAGGGTCTCAGATCCCTAAGAGCAATTGAAACTCGCTCTTATGAAGCATCCAGAGCTCCTATTGAGATGAAGGTTGTTTTTCCGTTTCCATGCTACACCACTCCTTCCATCATTTGTCTATGTGTCTCTTGAGAAACTGATTTGCTCTTTCTATATGGATCAGGTATCTGGTTCTTCCATGGTTCCAAACATCAACCCGACCATTAATAAAGTGGAGCGTATGGATACAAGCTCTCCTGCTCGACCTACTCATATTCTTGTATGGCATATAAATTATGTAATTTATTCATATTTGGTAGTAATAACTTAATTACTATGGATTGGCTGGCATGAGCTTGAAATATTAAATTACTATCATAGCTATTTAGTCATGAACTTTGGTAGCCTTTGTCACCAACTCAGTTTAACAACTTGTGTAGTTGCATTGTGATTTTTCATTTTTTCCTTTCTAGCATCTAATTTTGCCAAATATTTATTGTAGAATGGAAATGATTCTATGGCAAGAAGCATGGAAAAGCGAAGAAGTTTAGATGATGTATCTGAAAAAAATAAACGTTGGGAACTGGCAGAGATTGTTGATCCTGTAAAGTGTCGAGTGGTTACCATGCCAGAGAGTAAAGATCCTGCTAACAAGGTGGGTTTTTATTTAATATTTTCCCTATTTTGTTGATTTTGATTTCGTAGATAATGATATTAAGATGGTCTTATTTGTGTTTAAGGTTGCTCGACTTCTTTACACAAATTCTGGTTCTGGCATTCTGGCTCTTGGTTCAAATGGGGTGCAGAAGCTGTGGAAGTGGAGCCGCAATGAACAAAATCCAAGTGGGAAGGTGATGGTTAACATACGCATGAATGCATATTTCTTTTTTTGTTGAGTATTTGCACAACTTTCCTGAAAGGATCTCTGACCTTTTGCGGGTTAAAAGGCCACTGCAAGTGTTGTTCCCCAACATTGGCAACCCAATAGTGGTCTTTTAATGACTAATGATGTCCCAGAAAATTTTGAAGAAGCAGTTCCATGCATTGCACTCTCAAAGAACGATTCCTATGTGATGTCTGCCTGTGGGGGGAAAGTGTCTCTGTTCAATATGATGACTTTTAAGGTAATTTAATACTGATGTAATGCGCATCTATCCTATGGCAGTTTATATCAACTGCTGCAGCTTGCATGATTGTGCATTTATTGGATTGGAAAACGTGTTTTGGATAAAAATTTCTTGGTTTGCAGGTAATGACAACTTTCATGCCACCTCCACCAGTCTCAACCTTCCTGTCATTTCATCCTCTGGATAATAACATCATAGCAATAGGAATGGAAGATTCAACTATCCACATTTACAATGTTAGAGTTGATGAGGTGATTAATTTAAGCATTTTTGTATCTGTTGTCAATTTGTCATGTGATTGAGGTGCTCTTGTTGATTTCCAATATGACTCGTGTTGCTCTTCTGTTAGGTCAAAACAAAACTGAAAGGTCACCAGAAACACATTACTGGTTTAGCATTTTCTGTCAACCTTAAAATCATGGTTTCATCAGGTGCCGATGCTCAAGTATGTGACGTCCATTGTTTTCTTCTTCTTCTTCCTTTTTATAACGGGAAGTTGGGAACAACTCTGTTAATTATATTTTTTTTCTGGCTTTTTCTATGCCCTTTTTATTTGTTAATTTGTTACTTTGCTTGCTTAAGTTGATGTGTAAAAGTTGTTAAATGTAAAAAGAAAATGCTTTTGCAGCTATGCTTTTGGAACATGGATGCATGGGATAAGAGGAAATCGGTTCCACTTCAACTGCCCGCTGGAAAGGCTCCTCTTGGCGACACGCAAGTACAGTTCTATTCTGATCAAGTCCGGTTATTGGTATACCATGAGACTCAACTTGCATTATATGATGCTGCCAAAGCAGAATGCATTCGGCAGGTATAGAAATAGAATTTCTTGGATGAGTTGCTTTTGTTTGTGTGCCACAAATCTCTCATTTGTTTAAATATTGCAGTGGATGCCACAAGATGTACTGCCTGCACCCATATCTTGTGCAGCATATTCCGCCAGTAGTCAACTAGTTTATGCAGCTTTCACTGATGGTAATATTGGAGTGTTTGATGCTGATAGTCTGAAACTAAGATGCCGTATTGCCATGTCGGTGTACTTATCACAAGCATCATCAAACAGGTATTTAGAGCATTTATTTAATTATGGTTTATGAGGTGGCTTTCTCACTCTGCTGCAGTCTAATATCTGTCTGGTGCTAGTAAGCACTATATTCAGTGGATTTACCTAGATTTCCACTTCAAAATGCGGAAAAGAGGACAAAAAACCTTTCTTGAAATGGAGTGTCCCTGTTGTTAGTAGGAAAAAATAATTAGTATGAAAAATTAAAAAGAAGTTGCCTATTGTTGTTCATAGAACCCGGTTGTATAGTTATTGATATCTAAACTAGTTTTGTCCTACTGTGCCCACAGCCAAACCGTGTACCCGCTAGCTCTTACAGCACATCTGCACGAGCCATATCAATTTGCTGTTGGACTGACAGATGGATCTGTTAAAGTTATAGAGCCCTCTGAAGCTGAGGGGAAGTGGGGAGTTTTGGTGCCTGTTGAAAATGGAACACAGAACGGCTGGACAGCAACATCTTCGACTAACAATCCTCCTTAGTAGCTCCAACTAGCAATTCTATGTCCGTTTCCTAGAGTTGATTTGTATTGTATTCATGTACCATAGCAGACTGGTAGGTTGGTGGTCCATTTGTGCCTCACCAAATGTGTGTGGTTATAGCAAAAATTTATGTATAGTCATATGTTTAAATGATAGATGTGTTAAATTATTTCGGGCTGCAATTCGCGGTTTGCATTGTTTCTGTGCCCTTCTGAATGCCCAATACCAAAAAAAACTGGAATCTTTCCTTTGCTTTTGCTAGTTCAGAAGCTAAAGGGTGGCAGAAAAACTTGCATAAATCTGCCATTGTCTAAATGGTTGTAAATGCGCTGTGCCGGAAGACTCATTTCATTTTCCTTGAGGTAGAAAATCTTGATGTTTTCTTAGTTGAGCAGTGCTGGAATCACATTGCATGATCCTTTTTTCTCTCGTGTACATGTTCTTGTCGTAAGATGTCACAAGCAGGTAAATAGAACAGTAAGCGGACAATGAATGTGGTTCCACATGAGGAGATGTGTCCATGTGATGTCCAGAAGCAATGCATATGTATTTGTTCTTGTGTGAACGCATGAAAGGGTCAAGCTGTCCGGTGAAAGTAACTTGGTATGTATCCATGTTTGGAGCCTCTGAATATATATATATATATATATATATATATATATATATGATAAGACCTGTGTTTGAATTCAAGTGTCGATTTTCGTTGTCCACTTCTTTGTTGGTTTGTAAGGTGAGAGTGGGGCTACGCCTATACGTTCGTCTCCCTCCCCTTATAAGTACGCTTAAGATTTTGAAACCAGTGGTTATCTAACGTCCCGAATCATCATAATTCCCGAATCATCATAATTTCGGAAAGAATTTACAGGAACATAATCGAATTTTATTACTACTTCTCCTTTGAGGAACAAGTCTCCCTCTGAAAAGAACTAGCAGGTCACTGTCCCTTATAAACTTTTCTATAACTGACAAATCGTAGTAGATCTAGTTGCTATAATCTATAAGATGCCAAAATCAAATTATGCAATTACAGGACCAAAAGTGTACGTGGCTTTCTTATATCTTTTCATGTCAATTCCATCCGAAAAAACTGCTAGCTTTCCAACTGTTGACGTTGTGATTGGAGAAGAAAACAAAAGACAGCCAATGTTGAGGGGTTAGGTCGACTACTTGCCAACGTTGTGTTCCTATCATGCCATGTGGTCTTGACCAAAGAAAATGATTTCATGATATATATATATGACGCACTCACATTCACAAAAATCTAAAATTTCAGGCCTAGGGTTAAATTTGTGCACTGTTGGTTCAATTGGCTTTGCATGTGGTTTGTAAGTAGAAGCCACTGTGCAGGGTCGTGGTGCATGTTGGAATGTTTGTCTCTGTCATGAGAATAATTGCAAGAGTACACACATTCAACGCTTAAACCCTAAGGCAAGAACACATTGGTTTAATTGGTGTCAGATACCTTAACTTGATCAATAATATTGTAGAGTTTGTATTCTAGTATGCTATTTTGATGTGGAAAGGAAGTTGTTTTCATACTAGTTGTCAAACATTAAGTCTAATTTTTTTAGATAATTCCTATGCCGGTTCGTTATTGAGTTCTTTGTGAGCTTGTTAGCTATAGCTTTATCGGTAGTTTAACATTTATCTCCGTACTTGTGAACATGAGATTTGATAGAAGATACCACATAATGGTAAGGCCATAAAGTTTATGTTAAGATATCACGAAAATTCATAGTTTCAATGGTAAACCAGTCATATTCGTATTCATTTCCAGAATTCAACTATCGCGTTGCCTTTATTTTAATTTTAGAGAGAAAAAAAGGAAAAGAAAAACTAACTTGGAAAACCTTTTGCTTGCCAACTGTGATATATATTATTCATCTCAATTGCTAACCTAATAAAAAATTGCGGCTGTCTTTGTTAGTATGAGGGAGGATATTCACACTGCCCCACTTCAACATTTCCTAAGCTCAACTTTACGTACGGCGATGAGGAAGAATTGATGCCTTTTGGTGTGATCTAGTAAAGCAACAGCTACATAGAGGATTGTTCTTAATTCTTCTCAAAATGTGAAAGTGGGAAATCTTTGGTGTGCTTTTACATATAGATGTTTTTTTTAATCAGTTGGATCGAATGAAGATTTGAGCAAAAATAGATCACAAATGTTGGCAAAACTTCCAGGTCAAAAAGTTAGATGATGAAAAGGGACAATACAAAAAAAAAAGTGGTCTGGGCTAAAGAAGGAACCATATTACATATTAGGGCCACCTACGTACCTTGATGTATTTTCATCTTCACCATATGTCTGTAAAATATTGGTCTGCAAAAGCAAGAGCATCTCAAAAGCACAAGAGGAAAAATAAATCATAACCAAAATTTTACATTAAGATGCTTCCCAATGAAACTTCTCTGACATTTTGGTACACCTTGGATAGATTTGACCAGCTTATTTCATAAGTGCATCAAAAGAAGCAAGTTTTAGCTGCAACATGTGACTTGAACAGTTTTAACCAGATACTGCCCAAGTTTGATTCTTACTTTTCAAGGCTTAATTATTGTTTTATCCCCTAAAATGAACGTTTAGTCTCACTTTACCCATTGAAATTGAAAATTTTCTCACTTAATAACCCTTAAAATCTCTAAAAATTGCTAAAGTTTTCTTACTTTACCATTTCTGTCCATTTTCGTCCACAAAAACATTAAGTGTGTTGATGTGGCATGGATATTTTTGTAATTTTAGCTCCCTTTTCTTCTCTCTCTCTCTCTCTCTCTCTCTCTCTCTCTCTCTCACAACCCCATACAAACCCTCCTTGGGGCAGGGGGAGGGGAGTGGGGTGGCGGGACTGGGTTGGGTGCAATTTGGTGATTAGAAAGGGAAAAGGAAGAAGATGAATGTAAGGGCTGGTGACCTTAACGGTTTTATGGACGAAAGTGATAAAGTGAGAAAATTTCAGCAATTTTTAGAGATTTTGGGGGCTAAATGAGAAAATTTTAGTTCTATAGAGTAAAGTGAGACTAAACGCCTGTTCCTGGGGGTAAAATAATAATTAAACATACTTTCAAAATAAAGCAAACTAGCTAGAGACATAAAACAAAGTAAGGGGTAACACAAGCACAACATGAAAAATGACATTTCAAACGAGCTTAACATGATATGGAATCGTCTAATAGGTCATATAGGTTATGTTAGACTTGACGTGTGAGTGATTATAGAATACTATGGTAGTACGGTTACGTGGGACATCCTGTATACGTGTTATAATATAAGCAGATATTTGTTGATGCTATTCCCTAAAAAGGAAAAATAAACGATGTCGTCTATCCATATTTTAACACGTGTACAAAATGTACCACATGGCCATACTACCATAGTATTTTATAATTTCTCTTAACATGACATACCATGTGCAATTAGCTACAAGATCTAGACACACGTCTTTGGTCATGCTAAAGAAGACTTGTGGCAGGGGAAAAAAAAAAAAATCAAATCCAACAAAACCAAGTTAAAAAAAAATCAAACATGAGTAAAGCATGACACATATATGTTGAGGACAATTTAGGTATGTCATACTTGTGCCATGGTATAAGAAACTTAACACAAAATAGGTTTGATTTAAATTTGTCATTTAAGTTGTGAAATTGCCATACAAGTTATACAAAACCAGACAATGTTAGAGTGTCAAAATGTAAATAAAAAATGCACTATTGACTAACAAATTGATATATTACATCACTTGCCACGTCATATATTCTATTATTTGTGGTAATTAATGGTTTAAAAATGGTCCTTATTGATAGTTTCAGTAAAACCTAATAATATGAGTAATGACAAATTCTATTGATAGTTTCTGAAAAACAAAAATACTTATTGGAAAACAGAAGAACAATAAAAAATAAAATAAAAAGTGACGTGTCATACGTAAATTGGGTCCTTCTGTTGTGTTATGTTCTGTCCAGTGATTGACGCCAGGCTAGCATCTTTACCATGATTGAGCGCAGGTCCCACCTCCCTCTCTGCTCTGTCAACCCACATGCGGTCTCAATGCCCCATGCACTCCTTCACTTATTTTATTCCCTCTCACCCGCAGTTTCACCCTCCTCCCGTACCACCACCAATCTCACTTACGTGGCACTTGTCCCCCCTTAAAACTTTTCGTGCAGTCCTGGTAACATTATCACTGCCCTTCCTGTTTTGGACTTTGAACTAATGACTTTCCAACAGATGTAAGCAAACAGAGACACTCTGCTTATCAAAGTTTGAGTTTTTTTTTTTTTGTATTTGTGGTAAATGTTTTGTTCTTCTTCTTGTCATTTATTACTCTCTCAAATGGAGGGCCGTTTCAAAAAAATTTGTCGGCGAGAGACGTTATTAATCATAATCAATTTGGAGGGTAATTACCAATTAGTGGCAATAAATGATATTTTATTCCCCTTTTTATTCTCTCTCCTCTCTCTGCACTGCACCTGCTCTGTTTTTTTTGATTTGCTTGCTGCTTATGTGCATGGAGAGAGCTGGCATTTCTATAGTGGCACATTTCTTTCTTTTTTTATTTTATTTTTCTTTCCTTACCATGAATTAATTTTCTGTTTTTATTTCTTACTTGCCATATATAAGTATTTATGCTTGTGTCATTTATACAATTAATGCCCATACCACACATACTTACAACAATAAGGCCTTCGCCCTCTGTTGGTGGGTGCTGCTCCTTCTCCTTCTTCTTCTTCTTCTTCTCCCTCTTTCTTTTTCTCTGCTCTGCAAATCTCCTTTTTGGTCTCTGCTGCAGAGCTTTGACTCATGAAGATGCTAGTAAGTACGTTTCTTTTTTCTGGGTTTTTTGTTTTTTTGCCCCCTTATGCCAATTTGGAATCCAAAGACTTCATCTTTCTGAATCAATTTTCAATGAGGATTTATTTTTCTCATTTCTCTTAGGTGGGTCTTGTGAGTTTTCTGTGTGGAGATTGTCAGTTTGCTGATTTTATCTGTCAGCCTATACCATAGATTTGAGGGCAAACCAGTTTTGCTAGTTTCAGTCTTCTGAGTTTCTTCTGACCGTTATTTTGTTTCCTCTGCTCAAAGCATAGTTGATCTTGGTGATATTTGTGTTTCTGCATCTTACTCTATTTGCTTGGTCATGCTTTTTTAATTGGATTTCTGTTTTCAGTTTAATTTTAGTTCACTCATGTAGCATACATTGATCATTTCTTCATATGTCAAAGTTCTTGAAATCTGCTGATGTTGGCCGAGTCAGCTGGTCTAATTCTATTCAGAATTTGCAGCTCTCTTGCTATTTGCACTTGTTCTCTTTTTAATTTGTGGATGAGTTTGTGCAATGATGTTGTATTTGTCCAAAGTCCTTCTGGGAATTAGTGGATTGCCTTTTAATTCTTCACCATTTTCAGGTGGTATTGCTCTTGCTGCTGACTTTGAGTAATGCTATCGACCTTGGTGGAGAAGAGGATGAGAAACCTTGTGATTACAATCTGACATTAGAACCAAGACCACATAGCGTGTCCATCTTGGAGTTTGGTGCTGTTGGAGATGGGAGAACATTGAACACTCTTGCCTTCCAGAATGCCATCTTCTATCTCAAGTCTTTTGCCGATAAGGGCGGTGCGCAGCTTTATGTGCCACCGGGAAGGTGGCTTACTGGAAGTTTCAACCTCACCAGTCATCTTACACTCTTTTTGGAAAAAGGCGCTGTCATTCTCGGATCTCAGGTACTGCTTTACTCGCATAGCGAGGGGATTAAGTACTTTTGATGCTACAAAATCAGTTGGAGATGTTTTGTTTTTCTTTCATTAAAATGTTTCTACGGTTGCTTGTTTAGGATCCATCTCATTGGGAAGTTGTTGAGCCCCTACCCTCATATGGTCGAGGGATTGAACTTCCGGGAGGAAGATATCGTAGCTTGATAAATGGATATATGTTACATGATGTGGTCATAACAGGTGTGCAGAATCTTTGAATACCCTTTGCTGCTTTTAACATGTTCTCTGACAGTAGCCTCATTTTCTTTCTCTCTTGGATGTTCCTGCAATTTTTAACTGCACTAGGTGATAATGGAACCATCAATGGCCAGGGCTCAGTTTGGTGGGATTGGTTTAGCTCTCAAACTTTGAACTACAGCCGCCCTCATCTTGTGGAATTTGTTTCGTCTAAATATGTGGTGGTTTCAAACCTCACATTCGTGAATGCTCCTGCTTATAACATCCATCCAGTCTATTGCAGGTTTGTTAGCTAAGGCCCTTGATGATTCTCCATGTTCTTTAATTTTAAATTGAAGGAGATATTTATGTGATATCTATAAATGAATGCAATGCAGCAATGTACATGTTCATAACATCTCTGTCTCTGCTCCTCCAGAGTCGCCTTATACCGTTGGTATAGTCCCAGGTTTGTGGCAGCTCTCGACTCCCTGCGTTGAATTTTTGTTGAAGTATTGTTTAGGGTTTTCACATTCCAATTAAGTTTGTTGTCACCATACCTAGTATATATAAATGTGTTCTGTTATGGTAACACTTAATGGAGTCAGAAATGTTGGCTCAACTTTGAACCTCTTGGAAGTATCATTTCCTTGATTAATCCTGTTAATTACAAATTTATTTCTATGTGCATCCTGAGTTATTCCATTGGTGTTTGAAATAATTACACGAGAAGAATACTATTCGGAATATGCTATACTAATTTCTGTGTACTTTCAGATTCTTCTGATAATGTGTGCATAGAAGATTGCAGCATTGGCATGGGGTATGATGCCATTGCCCTTAAGAGTGGTTGGGATGAGTATGGCATTGCCTATGGAAGACCCACCACAAACGTACACATCAGGCGTGTCTACCTACAATCGTCTTCTGGTTCTTCTCTTGCCTTTGGTAGTGAGATGTCTGGTGGCATTTCAGATGTATTTGTGGAGCAGGTCCACCTATACAACTCATTTAGTGGCATTCAGTTCAGAACAACAAAAGGTAGAGGGGGCTACATCAGAGAGATCATCATATCAGATGTTGAAATGGAAAACATCCACATGGCATTTGGTGCCTCTGGTCAGTTTGGTTCCCATCCCGACGACAAGTTTGATCCTAATGCTCTCCCGGATTTGGATCACATCACCTTGCAAGATGTGATTGGCACAAACATCACTATTGCTGGAAGCTTCACAGGGATCCAAGAATCCCCCTTCACTTCCTTTTGTCTATCCAATATCTCCTTGTCAGCCAATTCTGGTTCTCCCACTTGGGAATGTTCAAATGTTTCTGGCTCTTCAGATTCTGTCTTCCCTCAACCCTGTTCTGAGTTTAATAGCTCTTATTCCTCTTCCTGCTTTTCGCTACTTACTGCGAATGGAAAAACTGCAGTCTTATGATACCATTCTTCCTACATACTCCAGTTATACTTTTCAGCCAGAGTCAACAACAATGAGGGAAAGAGCCACAAAAATTTTCTACCATTGCCATTTAACGTTAGACCACATTCTTTCCAATAAGACACATGTTCAGATTATTTGTTTTCTTCATCCTGTAGATTTGCAGTCTTGCATGTTCCTCCGTTCTGCAGATTATTTGTACAGCTTCATTTCTTCATTCATGTGTAAGCAAATTTTTGGTAGTGATATGTAAGGACTTGGGTTATTGTTAGCATTGCTATTTAAATTTTAATGCTTTTATTTATTTCCCAATTCTGTTGTTTGCTGTTGAGTAACATGTCTGGTGAGCCATGACATGGTAATTGGTAAATGAAAAGAAAAGTGGAACCACCGTGGGGTTATAAGGGTCTTGTCGCTGAAGTGAAGACAGGCTCCCCAAGTTAAGTTTTATCTTCCCCCAACATTTTGGACCTAAATAGAGGCTACCTAATAAGTTTTATCCTCCCTCAAAATGTTTTGCCATACTCAAGGCCACACGGTCTCTGTATTAGAAGAAAAAAGATAAGCCCAAAAATGAGGATAAACGTTTGTACAACGGTTGACAATTTTCCAAGAAAAAAATAAAAAAACGGATGATAAAATAATGTGTAAAAGTAGATACATGAAAGTAAAATTCTGACCCCAAAAAAAAAAGAAAAGAAAAGAAAAGTAAAAAGTAAAATCTTTCTTTATTTTATGATAAAAATATTTTTACTAAATCGGAATGTTTGAATTGAAATTAAGATCTCTCCTTTCGCGCACACCTGGGTTATTTATGCCAGTTGATTAGGGTAGTGAGTACGCCTCTTTACACCCAAGTTTGAATTTCTCCAATAATTTAGACTATTACTTGTATTCAAAGAAGGAAAAAATCTCTCCTCTCGCTCCACTCATTCTACAATGCTTGACTTAAAGCTCATGAACTAGCTACAAAAGTTGTCAATACACTTCGCAATCTTCGAAAATAAGTTCACTTATGATTGTCTGCCTCAAGGGTGAGGACTAACTTACCAAAAACAGTAACACCAGTTTAAAAAGAGCAAAAAATGTTTTAGCAAAATATGATTTGGTTGGGCCTTTCGGGCCCGTTTTCAGAAAAAAGAAAAAAGAAAAAAAAAAAAAAGGATTTGGTCCAAGGCCTTCTCTTGGGGAGTTTCAATTAGCTAGGGAAGTCATTCTATAGCGAGGCCTTATATATGATATGTGAGAGATAACTTGGATTAACGATTAAGAGTTAGAGACTCACTTAATAGTCATATATAAGGCTCTCATTATAAAATTCTTATAGTTAGGGGGGAGTCATTCTACATTGAGGGCCTTAGTAAGGCCTTTAGATGAGACCCTATCTCTTCATCGTTAGATCAAACTAACCAATTTAATCCAACGATTAACCAATTTAACCCATCGATTAAGAGATATGGTCTCGTCTAAGGGCCACTCCCTCACTATAGAAATCTACTAGTTATGGGATGTCAAACTCAATGGGGCCCTTCTTTTGCTTGTCGTAAACGTAATGAGGCTTGAAAGTTAAAAAAAATCATTATCTTCTACTAGTTAGCTTTTCATTTAATGATATTTTTCCTTCTAATGTTGGAAGATGTCCAATATTCAAATCTCCTTCCCCATTCATAAAAAAAGAAAACCATCCTCCCATTTATACAAAATTCTTTAGATAACTTATCATATAAATAACATGTTAATTTGCTAAGGTCAGTCCCTCACATCTTATGTAATAATTCCCCCTTCCATGATGAATATTTTAAAGAATAAATCATGCTAACATCTTCTCAAAAAAGAAAAGAAAAAGAGTTGACAGTATTGGGCCCAAATTGACTAAAATGACAAATAAAGCCCATCTTTTGAATAGAGCCCACGTAAACAACCAAGAGCAGAAAAATAACGAACGCCCTAAACGCAAAACAGAACCGTTGCCGCGTTCACTCTTCAGCTGCCCATCTTCTCCTCTCCGTGTTCTAGGGTTTAGGGTTTAAGCACTGCACTTGTACGCAGCTCAGTCTTATTCTCTCCTAGCAAAACCTAACTTCAGCATGAGCTTGTCAAATATCAGAGACCTCTTGACGGCTTTTAGTCCGTCTTTGGACTTGTTCGCCATCAGCTCTGGAGATGGTCGAATTAAGGTACTTTTAATTATATGAAATTTGGTTGCTTGGTTTCTATATTTCCTAGCAAAACAATAATTTTTCATTTCTGGGTTTGCATTAGATTTGGGACACTGTGAAAGGTCAAGTCCAGACAGAGTTCACAGACATTGTATCATCAGAAGATACAAGCATATATGCAAAACGAGAAAGAGGGCACCTCTCAGTTGATTACACATGCATGAAGTGGTTCTCTTCCGAAAGAAAGGTTGTAACTTTGGTTTGTTTTAACAAGTAAGTGTTGCCCTTTATTTATTTATTCTGTGCAATGTTCATTTTGGCAGAAGAAAAGGAAGCTTGGTTGTTCATTGTTGGTTTTGGGAACTGGCGGTGGTGATGTTTTGGCACTTGATGTGTCTGCTGGTCAATTGAAATGGAGACTGAACGACTGCCATGCTGGGTTAGCTCACCTGCTTAAACTTTCTTTGTTTTCGTCCTATTTCAAGTTTTAATCATGTGCAATTGGTGAATACACTAAGTCACCTGATGGTTGGCTTGGAATGAATATAATGCTTATGCAAATGTATGTTTTCGACCTTTTGGGCTGACCCAAGCAATCTATCTGTTGCACTTTCTGTCATTGCAGTGGCGTTAGCTCCATATCATTTCCAAGAAATGCTTCGTGTATTTACACCGCCGGTGCTGATGGGATGATTTGTGAAATTGATGCTTTGACAGGAAACCTGTTGGGGAAGTTCAAAGCTTCCACAAAGGCAATCTCTTCTATGTCTGTTTCGTTCGGTATGTTCCATATGCATATGTCCATTACATTACATCTTTTGTGCTACTCTTGCTTAGAGTATAACATTATTCTGCTTAATGTTTGTGCTTGAAACTACTTGGTTAAATTACTTAAGGATTATACAATCTGGATATATGAGCTATGCATTTGTGTGTTTTGATAAATAAGTTGAAAAATGATAATTTGTGGTGATGAATGGTAACTAACGCTGGCCAATAGATTTTTCATAAGTCCCAGGAAGAAAAAGGAATGTTGGTGAAATTAGTTGTTTCACAATTTGTAGTTGTGGCTCCTGTGGAAGAAGTGCAGGGTTGGCCGTTCAATTTGTATAGATAGGTATGGAGGGTCTTGGTGAATAGGTTCAATCAGATCTCTATAAATTCAGGCACATGCAATCCCTATCATATTATATCTGTTGTATGTGGAAGCAGATTATGGTTTAAAAAGTGAAGTTTATTTTGCAATATTTGTCATGGATCAGCTTTCTGTGAGTCCAAATATAACTGTGTTCTTTGTTATATTGTAGCATTCACTGTCTTTCTGATAGTAACTTGTGGATGGTCTTTTCTCTGCACCAGATGGGAAGATATTAGCAACTGCGGCTGCACAAATGAAGATTTTCAGTTTGTCTGATCACAAGAAGATACAGAAGTTTTCTGGCCATCCGGTGAGTTTTATTTTTTATTCCTTTTTCGTTTACCTTTTTTCTTCTTTGGGTGCCTAAACATGAGTACATGTTAAAGTCGGCTTATCTTCTAATAACTTTTGTTGGTTTACCACTGTTCCTAAACGTTTAAGCTGTTAGGATTTGACTTGTGGGGAAAATTTTATTATTTATTTTTAAATTTAACTTTTAACACTCCCTCCTCACATCTGGGTCTCTTTCCACCACTAGAGAGTTCAATATGTGAAATTCAACATTATTAGAGATTGCATTTGCAGGGATCTGACTTAGGATTGCCTACTTTGATACCTGGTTAAATTATTTTGTTTACCTCCCAAAAGTTCCAGCTATCAGAAGGGTTAAACTTTGCTTTTTATATTGCATTTTCTTTAACCATTCTTTCTTAATTTAATAATATTTACTCACCATTCGTTAGGGAGCTGTTCGCTGTATGATCTTCAGCGAAGATGGGAAGTACATCCTCTCATCTGCAGTTGGTGAAAGGTATATTGCAGTATGGAATATAGGTGGTGGAAAAAAGCAGTCAGCAAGTGCTGTGCTTGCAATGGAGCACCCTGCTGTCTTTGTAGATAGCAGGTTCATAGACAATGGTGAAGTTGGTGATATGGGCCTATATGTATTAGCGATTTCAGAAGTCGGTGTTTGTTATTTTTGGTTTGGAAAGAATATTGAAGAATTGCGGAATGCCAAGCCTACAAGAATTTCAGTATCATCTGAAGGCATTTTGACCAAAACTCAGAAGGGTGCAGTAACTACAATATTTGCTGCGGTTTTGCAAGGAATTGTAAAAGCTGCTTCTGGGCAGATATTTGTTGCTTATGGATTACCAGTGAAGCCATTATTCCAGAAAATTTTGGTGCATTCTGGCACAGACATAAAGTTGAGTGGCTCCCATGATGGGGTTCTTCTACCAATGAGTCAGTCTCTTGTCAAATCTAAGAAAGGACAAAATGTACAAAATAGAGGTAAGACATTCTCACAGTTTCCTCCCTCTGCTGGAAGATATCAAAATCATAATTTGTTTTTCTTTGCTCAGATGATGCACTTCTGGAACTTTTTTTTTCATTAACGTTATTGTTTATTTGTTTATTTATTTTGCTGATAATCCTCACCTGAAAAGTTGTTACATTTTCTGGTCCTAGTTTAATGCTACTTACTTTTTCTTCTTCCTGATTCTTGATTGTTAACGGTTAGCTGACTTATTGTGTAATGATCCAACAGTTATTGCATTGGATCGTGCAAATGCAGAAGATGCCTTGCTTCCAATTCCAAAGATTTTTGATTCACACGAGAAAAAGAAAAGACATGAAAAATTAAGTTTTGGCAAAGATGAAGTAATGGCTGATTTGGATGACAGCGGGAGTCATGGTGGCCTTATGAAGAGCAAAGGTGGGCACTATATTCACTCAGGAATGCATTTGAAATTTTCCTTTATGTAATATAAGTAATCTTATATAACTAGTAAGTCTTGTGAAGTGATGGTGGCAATATTAATTTCTACCATCCAATACTTCTAGGGTAATCAACGTGTCTTACTATATGTTATTTGACATCTGATCATGAAACGTTTATCTACTTTGCCTGGTTCATATGTTCTGCTGGCATGTGCAGATGACATGGTAGAATTTGAAGCTGACACTGCAGCAATTTGCATGGAGGACCGACTGAGATCATTAGGGATACTTAGCAAAGCAGATGACCTTATAATTAACTCTACACTCAACTCTGCAACATTCAAGAGTATTGATCTTCACACTAATATGCCACAGAAGAAGGTTTGTTTATTAGTTATATATTTGCATCTGTACAGTAGTTTGATGTTGTACTTTTTATATTATTATCTGCACTTCCTGATTTCTCCCTCCTTTAATTATGTTCTGATCAAATACTTATCATCTATCAGATGAGGGCAGCTGTTTTGTCATTAGACCCTAGTGACGCGTGCAAGTTATTGGGAGTCTTGGTGGCCATGTGGCAAACAAGGTTTGGTCTTCTTGTTCTTATTACCTGCATGTAGATTTATATATGTCCTTTTGGTCTTTATGAATGTTTATTTTGGTCTTATACAGACAATTTGCATCTTAAATGCTATATAAGTTAAAGCGTGCATGTATCAATGCGTGTATGCATGTATGTATGTTTCCTCTGTGTGTGTTTGTGAGGATGGAAAGAACTATGAATCCCATAAGATCTGGTTTGCTAATAAGGACCTGAATTCGACATGTGATTTGGTTTTTAAAAACAGTACATTTATGTTTTATGCTAAAGTGATAATTTGCTTCATCTTTATGTTATTTTTATCCATTTTAAATCATTACAGTATTAACGAAATATGACTTGAGTTTTAATCTTTGATTATCATTAACAGGTCTAGCAGTGGGAATTATGTTCTTCCATGGATATATAGCATATTGGTAAATCACAGTCATCATATAATGTCACAAGAACCCGAAACTCAGATGCTTAGCTCCTTGCTCAAGGTAAAATTTGTGACCAGTTAATATTAGTTTATTACTATTTACTATGTGCTACCTCATTTAATTTTTATCATTATAGTAGTATGTGAACTTGAAATGACATGTGGCTTGTTAAAGAAACGTTTAGCCTCCCGCTTTCACTTCATATAATTGGTAATCTGGTAATACTGCAGAACAATATCAAAGACACTATGTAAGATTCGTATTTGACGGAAATCTTCTGCTGAATATTTTCTGTGAAGGAATATCCTTCTGTTTTTCTTAATCCCCACTATGCTGCCAGGTGCCTGGTTTAGTAGCCCATGCATATGGTACACCTTAACCAGTTAACCCTTGATGAGCAAGGCCAACACCTAGATGACCCTTCGGTTACACTACCTTCAATGTCTTATATATTTACCTTTACCTCTCGGATAAATATGACTTTCTATGTAAATGCCACCTAGACCTAGGTGTAACTTTATTATTGGTCTTAAAATGGGGGCATCATCCAGAACACTCAGTACCTCTTGAAGAAAACAGACTCAGTCTTAAGTAATAATATATTGCATGGAGCGCTTAATTGATGTTGTTCTTCGTGCAGGTTACCAAATCCAGAGGGGCAGCTATTCAGCCTTTATTACAATTATCGGGTCGTTTGCAACTTGTGATGGCACAGGTTGACAATCTCACATTTTAACATGAATTCAGTTCTTTTTTTGTCCAATTTTGTTGATATTTTGATCATTGATGATTATTTTTGTGCTTTTGAAATAGATTGACAAGGCAACCCACACCAAAACTCAAGTCTTATCGCACGAGAACCAAATGGATGAAAGCGAAGATGAGGATGAAGATGTAAATGAAATCCACTATGGTGAGGAAGATGATGATTCTGAAATAAGCAGTGATGATGATCAGTAGTTGGATTTCCTGATGGGAGGTAATCAAACTTTGCCATAATAGCAATCTTTTGTCTTCCACACTACTTGTTATGATGCTTTGCATTTTTAGTAGAAAATATTGTATGGAGATAACTTTAGTGGACCTACACTATTTCTCCACGGTTTGATTGATTATTAGACTAGATGGTTTAAGTGTAATTACTAGCACCATTAGGCTTATGAAGTCTCATCCTGTGGTTTCTGCTACTTAAGGAGTAGATTTATTCTTGTTAGTGTTGGAAGAGTGGCCCGAGTCTGTATATGAGGAAGTGATGCATTACGTTGTTCCAGCTGGTCCATGTTTAGTTTTTTAAAGGATTAGAAAAATGTTTGTTGACATTGAATATATAATGACATGGAACACAATTCATGGCTTTTGGTTAAAAAAATAATTAAAATTTACATTTTGCTGTTCGTAACTCGCATTTTTGTACACTTGTAGTTGAATTAGGATAAAGAGGCTCGATGTGGTGCAGTCTGTTGAACATCTTGTGCCAGCTTATTGACTGTAAAGCTGGCAACTTTTTGTGCTCGGTGTCTCATTCCCAAGAACAGTTTTGTTTCTCTCCGGTTTACCCCTCTATCATGATGAAGAAATTCAGATTTGCCCCAAGATATCAATTATAATTTTCTTTTTCTTCCTACATTTTCTCTGTAATAGCACAAGCACAGGTGTATCGGTGTAAATTTTGCTGCGACTTGCAAAAAGCACAAGCGATTTTGTATAAATTTTGTTTCCGCAGACTCTTTATCTTGCTCATAATCATATATCGTCTGTGCAATTCAAAGTCGTGTTTGAGTGCATTTAATGAGTCCAAAATATCACAAATTAATTATCTATACATAAACTGAGTTATAAGAAAGAGTATGTGAAATTTCTGAAGTATTTCTATACGTAATGAATGTGAAGTAAGTTTTACTCGGATGAATATTAAACCAGTGACACCTCCTCTTTAGGGGATAAGTTTGATTTTAGAAAAATGTTAGTGGTGTAGTAGATTCGTTGACGAGAAGAAACTGGAAATTGAAGTTTTCACTTCTTGCTTCTGTGGATACATAATTCGGGAAACTCAGGCTGGGGAAAGCTCTTTCCACTTTTCAAGTGCAGAAGTCCAAAGAGGAGATAATAATGAAAACAAGTAAATGTTTATGGACAAATGAATGGCTGAGAAGAAGTATGGTCTTAAAAAGTACAGCTTTATAGAATTTCAGGCGGTATGCTTTAGCTTGCTCTCTCGCAATGGAACTTAGGATCAATTCTTTCTTCACTTACAAGCTTGGAATCTCATTCTTCCCATAACATCATCACATGATTATTAGAAATTATATTTTCTCCGCTAAATATATTCTCCATTAACTTTCTTGCCGAGATTGATTCCTTTGAGGAAAAAGATGATAACCCTTTAGCACCAAAACCTCTCTCTCTGTCTTTCTCTACATTACGGCACATGCATTCGGATTTTCGTCACTAAAAATTGATGTGATATTCCCGTTGCTATTGCTGACATTAATGTGATGTTCCTCATTGTAGTAATTCATCCTACTGAGATGTGTGGGTTGAGGGGGTGGCTGGATATACTCATATTCAGTGACATAAGGTGATGGCCTGTATGTGTTGTAGCTGTGTGTTACATAGACTGGTGGCGTCGGTGTTGGGGTGGGGCCCATTGGGATGGGGGTAGGGGTAGGCTCCTGTGGATGCCCTTGGCTGTTATGGTATCTGTTCCAGTACCCAGTGTAGCCTTGAGAGTAGCCATATCTGTATCCATAATCAGGTGGATGATGGTATATGGTATGAACTTCTCCAACATCTCTTGGAGGGTGGTGCATTTGGTGGCCTGGGTTGGCTTCTGCAGCCACAGGTGCTGCCTCTGGTGTTGGAAGTTCTGGTGGTGGTGACTCTTTTGGTGGTTCTGCTGGTGGGGCCGCTTCGGCTGGTGGCACTGCTTCGGCTGCTGGTGGTGCTTGCTCTGCTGGTGGAGGATCAGCTGGAGCTGGTGCACCACCTTCTGGTGCTGCTTGTTCTGTTGGTGGAGGAGCAGGCTCTGTTTGTTGCTCTGTATGGGAACATATGGTGGCAATCTTCCTCGTCTTCTTAATGGCTTTGACTATCTTCTCAGGTTCTGCCCACCCAATTATTGTTAGCTTTTGTTGTGGGAAGTCAATGTAGAGGTCATATATACCTGTGGAAAATGAGAGTTCATTCAGTTTAGGAGGTAATGAATGATGGGTTTTTAGTGTAAAGGAAAACATACCAAAAGTATGTCATGAATTCTTACCATTGATGCCATGTAGTGCTTTCTTGATCTTCTGTACGCATCCATTACAGTCCATCCGGACATGTATCTCCGTCACTCGGGGTTTCTGCATTCGACACAAAAATTCTGGTTAGAAAAATCAGTGTTGGATTTCATCAATACATGTCATGTGGAAGCATGCAAGCCATACCTCTAATCCTGAAGCCATGAGAGGCAATGGAGAGGAGAGAAGAAACCAGGAAATGTGTTTAGTATGTGATGAAGAAGAGGGGGTGGAGGAGAGTATAAATGTAGAATCAATAGGTGGCATTTTATTTGTACACAGGCAAGGAATAATTGAAAGGCAAAAGATGTGGGGCATGCAAGGAATCTCCTTTCCACAAGAGAAAGATTGAAAATATTGCAGATTGATTAGCCTCCAAAAAGCAGTGTCAAATCTTAAAGGCGGGAGAGAGAGAGAGAGAGAGAGAGAGAGAGAGAGAGAGAGAGAGGCGTGGGTTCAAGAAAAGGGTCAGTTTTTTGGTATGGGCCAAAGGGAATCTGGCTTTATGCTGGATGGCTGTGTATAATTGAGGGACGTCTGTGAGCTTATTAGGATATCCAAAGCCGACCATAGAAAAGAAATTGAAGTTACTAGATTACATTTGTTTACATTTCCACCAGTGCATGGCTAGCTTTTCAGGCTTGAAGGAGTTCCACTATTATGGAATCCTTTTGGCACAAGCAAAGATCAAATCTTACGTATTTGAAAATGACAAAAAATAATTTGGGGTTGGAAAGCATAAACCTCCTTTCATTTTAGTCGTAAAGGTTGACACAGATTTTGAGGTGCAGATTCTCTCTCTTCTTAATACTGTTTAATTGCTGTTTTGCTTTAGCAAAGTGTTGAGCTTGATCTTGTTAAATCAAGTGTCAGCCTGGTCTGAATGGAGCTTAACCATTCTTGGAATTGATCGAATCTTTAGGTCCTATGGCACCGGGACCAATCAGTTTTCAAAGTTGTTTGACTTTGGTCATTGCAAAAAGAGGCCAAGTACATAAATAAGTTTTTTAAAGTTATCTAACTAAATTGCTTGATACTTTTGAGTTTCAATTTTAGCCATTTTTTGGAGCATCCGCAATGATGGTTCAATAGTTTAATTTTGTCATGTATTGAATTGAATTGCAATTTTACTTGCAATGGTACAGTTCAATAGCTTCAGTTTATTGACATGTGGATTCCATGATTAGCCTCTTGTAATTCAATAGAGGGTTCATCACATAGCAACCTCTATTGCAATGAACTAAATCACACTATTTCAAGTGAGATTTTACTGTTTTAGTTCGATTTCGTACAATAAAATTGCATTCATTCTAATCATTGCATATGCTCTTTGTAAAAAAGGAACTGATATATAATTAATTAATATTGAAGCCAGCTCCAACCATCCAGCACCTACCAAGTGTCATATAACTAATGCATTATTTCTTATGATTGCTAAGATTAATGGGTTGCTTCTTTTAGGACTGTATATTGACCAAAATGTTAGTTGTCGGCAAATTGTGCTCAGTTCGTCTGTTCTGTTATGTGGTTGTCGAGATGGACGCTTGGCATTGGCACGTAAAATTGATTGCTGTTTGTTCTTGGACCAGCTTGTGCAGAGTTAGGCTTCTCAGCCGTGAAATACAAAATAAACAACAAAAAGAAACTGCCTTTGTGTTGTTTTGAACGTTTCTTGGTGGTAGTTCTTACTTTGTGGAGATATTTTCACGTAGCACAAGCAACAGAGGTCTCAAGCGAAACCTTGAAAAACAAGAAAAAATTGGATTCCACCAGAAAATTAAGAGAAGCTCTCTTAGAATAATGTTATTAAAAACTGAGTTAAACAGAAACGTTAGACAAACCTGTCTAAATACACAACTCTCAACAACCCTCAACCCTTCAACTGTTAGGGGAGTTATTACATAAAACTGAAAAAACAGAATTAATTCGGAGACTTAACTACGTAACTCCGAAACTGTCCAAAACAGAATTTATTGGAAAATTAACTACCAAACTTTGACTGCAGTTTTGGAAGGCCAAACGACCTCAGAATGCCAAAATTCATCGTATGTCACAGCAAAGCTGTGAGTTAGACTCGTGTCATTGTTCCCTTTCCGAAATGGTATTTTGCGTCCTAATCGGAGCTCGGACAACAAATCTGCAAATTCCCACTACGTCCTTTTTCTAGCTCAACCGCGATAAAATCTGCCATCTGTTCTACATCAGTCCCCTCCACCTCCGAGAACTCGACCCCGAGTTATGATCTGGATAAAGGACCTCATCTTCACGGAACTCATATAAATCTGCAACATTAAAAATATTGGAAATTCCCATGGAATCCGATAACTCAATAACATAGGCATTATCATTGATCCGTTTGAGCACTTTGTAAGGACCATATTTTTTTGGTTTAAGCTTGCTATATGTGCCAACTGGAAACCTCTCCTTCCTCAGAAATATCATCACAGAATCGCCTTCTTGAAACACTTTAACTCGCCTATGCCTATCTGCAGCAGCTTTGTACTTAGCATTAGTTTGCTCAAGTTTCTGCTTGACTTCATCTCGAACGGCTACTACTTCCTCAGCCAAATTTTTCGCTGCCACACTGGTTTGCTGGCCTCTAGGCAGTTTCACCAAATCAACAACATGGTTAGGTATAGCAGTATAAACAATGGAAAATGGAGACTTCCCAGTTGCACTATGGACTGCACTGTTATATGCAAACTCCACCTGCGGTAGTGCATAATCCCATTGTTTTGGCTTCTCTCCACAGACGCTTCGTACCATATTGCCCAATGTCCGGTTTGTAACCTCAGTCTGGCCATCAGTCTGGGGATGGGCAGTGCTGCTGCGATTCAAAGTAGTCCCAAACAGCCTCCACAAAGTGATCCAAAAATGGCTCAAGAACTTGGTGTCACGATCTGATGTAATGGATGTAGGAACCCCATGCAAGCGAACAACCTCCCTGAAAAACAGTTTGGCTATATTTGATGCATCAGCAGTCTTTTTGCAGGCTATGAAATGCGCCATTTTTGAGAACCGATCAACCACCACAAATACAGAGTCCACTCCCCTTTGTGTTCGGGGCAAACCGAGGACAAAATCCATAGCAAGATCCTGCCAAATATCGTTAGGAACTGGTAATGGCATATATAATCCAGTGTTTTGTACCTGCCCCTTCGAAGTTTGACAAGTGTAGCACTTGCTCACAATAGTTCCAACATCTCGTTTGAGTTGTGGCCAGTAAAATCTCTCCTCCATCCCTGCAATTGTTTTATCACGGCCTAGGTGGCCACTCAACCCTCCACCATGCAAGTCCCGAATGAGCTTCTCCCTAAAGAGGAAACTGGAATACACAACTGGTTGCCTTTGAACAAATAACCTTCATTAAGAAAGTAATCTGCCATCGGCTCTTGATTGGTGCACTTAGTCCAAATTTCCCGGAAATCATCATCACCTTCATATAATTCCTTCAGACATTCAAACCCCACAACTTCTTGAGTCAGCGTGATTAACAATGAAGCTCTTCTACTCAGCGCATCCGCCACACGATTTGTCTTGCCGGAAGTATGCTTGATAACGAACGAAAATTTCTGCAAAAAAGTCACCCATCTAGCATGCATTTTATCAATATTTTTCTGGCTGTTAATATACTTCAACGCTTGATGATCTGTAAACAAAACAAATTCCTTCTGGATAAGATAGTGCTCCCATTGCTTCAAAGCTCGAACAACCGCATAGAACTCTTGGTCATAAGTACTCCACTTTTGACGTGCATCGCTCAACTTTTCAGAGAAGAACGCAACTGGCCGCTTGTCTTGTGAAAGCACAGCTCCGACTCCCACACCGCTGGCATCACATTCAACTTCGAAAACTTTCTCAAAGTTTGGAAGGGCTAGAACCGGCGCGGTGCAAAGCTTTTCTTTTATATCTGCAAAGCTTCTCTCTTGCTCCTCTCCCCAGCTGAACCGGCCCTTCTTCAAACACTCTGTGATAGGTGCAGCGATGGAGCTGAAATGCCTCACAAATCTTCTGTAAAAGGTGGCCAAACCATGGAAACTTCGAACTTCAGAAACTGTTTTTGGAGCTGGCCAGTCAAGGATTGCCTTGATCTTCTTGTCATCTACCTGGATACCATTCTCACCAACAACAAAACCCAAGAACAGTAGCTTATTTGTGCAGAAAGTACATTTTTTTAGGTTCACATACAGTTTATTTTCTCTCAAAACATCTAAAACTTGTCTCAAATGCACAAGATGTTCTTCTTTTGTGGTACTGTAAATTAAAATGTCATCGAAATAAACCACGACAAAAGAGCCAATAAATGGTCGAAGAACCTGATTCATGAGTCTCATGAAAGTGCTAGGCGCATTTGACAATCCGAATGGCATCACCAACCATTCAAATAATCCGTCCTTGCTCTTGAACGCTGTTTTCCATTCGTCGCCAGGTCTGATGCGAATCTGATGGTATCCGCTTCGCAAATCTATCTTGGAAAACACCCTTGAGCCGCTAAGAACATCCAGCATATCCTCCAACCGTGGAATGGGAAACCTGTACTTGACTGTTATCTTGTTGATTGCTCGGCTATCAACACACATTCGCCAAGTCTTGTCTTTATTCGAAACCAGCAAAACGGGAACTGCGCAGGGACTCAAACTCTCCCTGATAAATCCCTTCTGCAGTAATTCTTCAATCTGCTCTCTTAGGATGTCATTCTCCTTGGGGCTCTTCCGATAATGAGGCAGATTCGGAAGGCTAGCTCCAGGCACCAAGTCAATTCGGTGTTGTATGTCCCGCATAGGTGGCAGCTCGTTTGGCAATTTTTCAGAAAGTAGTTCCTGAAACTGTGACAAAATCTGCTGCACGTCTTGTGGAATGTCACTTTCTCCTTTGCCAAGCTTCAACAACCCCTTCAACACCAAGGGACAAAAATACTCCGCCTCTTTGACAGCCTCATTCAACTTTTGCTCGCTGCTAATTAGGGTTAGGAAACTAGAACTCCTCGTCTTGGGCTCAACAGATTGTTTTGAGGGCTTTGTAGTTGCCATTGCAATTTTTCGGTTGTTCTAAGAAAACAGAATTACATTATCTCATCCCTTGTAAGTCGCATCCACATCAAATTGCCAAGGTCGCCCTAATAAAATATGGCATGCATCCATGTCAATAACATCACATAATACATCATCGCTGTAATGCTTACCAATGGACAGTGGCACACGGCAAGTCTCAGCAACACGAACCGAAGGGCCTTTTTTAACCCAACCTAGTGAGTAAGGGCTGACATGTGGCTCCGTTGATAGCTGCAAATGCTCCACCAATTTCTTTGACACGAAATTCTCGCAACTTCCATTGTCGACGATCACATCACACACCTTGTTTTTGATTGAGCAGAGGGAACGAAAAATACTATGACGCTGCCCTTCCTCCTTTGGTGCCAAAAGAACTCTCTGCAAAACCAAGGTAATCCTCTCCATTCCTTCCTCAATTGCAAATTCAGCCCCTGCATAATCATCTTCCCCGACTTCATCTTTTTCCTCATCTTCATCGACCTCCTCGATAAAGTTAGCCTGCTTTCGCTCTGGACAAACATTAGAACGATGCCCTAGTTTTTGGCAACGGTAACATATGTCCGTCATGGGCTTAGCATACGGATTCTGGGATTGGTTTCGGGACTACCCTCTATTGAAAGTCCGGCTGCTGCTTTCGTTAAAGTTTTTATTTTGGACAGTTGTCGCTGGTTTCATCGTTCCTCCAGGTTGCTGCTACACTTTCCCCTTATCTCCGGAGCCACTAGAAGCACCAGTAGCATATTCAGAGGCTTCCGTCGTGTTCTTGCGGAAGTTGGGTTGGCGCTTCTCCTTCTCCAACAGTTCAGCTTTCATCGCCATGTTAATCGCCTCTTGCAAAGTCCATATATTCTGCATACCAATTTTTTCTTGGATGGAAATCTTCAGCCCATTGTTATACCTCGCGACCTTTTGATTGTCAGTCTCGGTCAAATGGTTTCGCTCTGCCAAACGCATGAATTCTTCGGTATATTCAGAAACCGAACGGTTGCCTTGCGCACAACCTAGATACATACGGTATAGAATCTGCTCATAATCTGTGGGCAAGAATCGTTCCATCATAAGCGACTTCATCTTCCGCCATGTACGAACCCGCTGCTTTCCTTGCCTCTGCCTTGAATTTTGCAATTGATCCCACCATACAGCCGCTGTAGCTTTTAGACGGAAAGCTACCATCTTCACCATTTTATGCTCAGGAACCTCCATAATATCGAAAAACCTCTCCACTTCTACAAGCCAATCCAAGAAGTCTTCAATCTTCAGATTTCCCCAAAAGTTAGGGATTTCGGCTTTAATCCGATAATCGCCAAAATTTTCGTAATTACGATTACGACGATTATTAGCCGGTGGTGGTGGTTCCTCAAGTTCTTCTTCTGACTCTGACTCGCTATCCGGAATATGTTGCCTCCTATTATCTCTTCTCTCGCCATCTCTACCTTCTCTTCGATTATCTTCCCTGCCTTCTCTTCTTTCGTCATCTCTGCCACCTCTTCTATTGTTGCCACCAAGAGCTTGCAACAACAGTTCTCGCATCTCCCCAAATTGGTTGGTTAGGTTGTCGATCCGTTGATTTTGAGCGTCCAGATCCGCTCGAGTAATTAGGGCTGGGACATCAGCTTCTCGGTCACCCATGATAAGACAAGACAAGAATACCGAGACGGGAGAGACCCGCTCTGATACCACTTGACGCAGCACAAGCAACAGAGGTCTCAAGCGAAACCTTGAGTAACAAGAAAAAATTGGATTCCACCAGAAAATTAAGAGAAGCTATCTTAGAATAATGTTATTAAAAACTGAGTTAAACAGAAACGTTAGACAAACCTGTCTAAATACACAACTCTCAACAACCCTCAACCCTTCAACTGCTAGGGGAGTTATTACATAAAACTGAAAAAACAGAATTAATTCGGAGACTTAACTACGTAACTCCGAAACTGTCCAAAACAGAATTTATTGGAAAATTAACTACCAAACTTTGACTGCAGTTTTGGAAGGCCAAACGACCTCAGAATGCCAAAATCCATCGTATGTCACAGCAAAGCTGTGAGTTAGACTCGTGGCATCGTTCACTTTCCGAAATGGTATTTTGCGTCCTAATCGGAGCTCGGACAACAAATCTGCAAATTCCCACTACCTCCTTTTTCTAGCTCAACTGCGATAAAATCTGCCATATGTTCTACATCATATTTGGTTTTGGCATTTGAGGCCATGATTTCTTATTGTCACTCTGGAAAAAATATTTCCATTTTCGGGACAATGCTGCCGAGTGCTGCTAATCCTTTCATTCCCAGCACCCAGATGAAAGTTAAAAAGAGAGTTGTCTCTTTGAATCCAAAGGGTCAAAAAACAGAGCCGGCCAAATAGCCAAAGGACTCTCTTGAGATAAAAACAAAACAATTAAAAGGCTGCATTATACTGCGTCTGGTGGATGCGTTCTTTCTGATTGAACAAAAAGACTGAAGCATGAAAAGTATTGGGGATCAGAGGGAATATACAAGCTGGCTCTCGCTAAAGAAGATAGTGAAGAACATTGACTAGCTTTGCATTGAGTCATTGACCAAATTGTTGAGGTTGCAAGCTGAAAACGAAGTCCATTCCCCTAAATAAAGAGTGAAGAAAATTGACTATTTTTTTGTTTTTTGTTTTTCTTTTTTGCGGTGTCAAACGTAAGGAATATACAGGCTGGTGGGTATGCTTTGCTTCTGCTAATGATATTCTTGTCTGGTGGTATGGTATTGTTGGCTGATGAATTTCCATCTGTGATTAGTGTTCACAGATGGATTGTATACTTCAAAAATATGGTCACAAAACTCAAGAAGTCCACTAATATTTGGAACTTTGTCTTACAAATTACAATATTCTTGTTTTATTAATTATAATGGCAACCCTTGATGAAGGGTTCACAAGGTTCCTAAACAATGAATTTGCAGCAGTATATATTGTTTACGTATATATAGAATTAAATAGTTGTAACTATATATCCCCATAGCACTCAAGAATAAACATGTGGGTTCTCCAAGAGGTAGGCTTCCACAACTTTGTATATCCCCATAGCACTCTTCTTTCCTGATATTATTTCCTCTTCTTTGACCTCAAACTCCCCTATGGTGTTGTATTTACTTGTCATCTTGCAGATTGAGCTCCCATCACTGGCTGCCTCAAACTTGACCTCATAAGCAATCGAGTCAAGCTTGTCACCTAATGCATCCCCTTCAATCATGGTGTACTTGCACACAAAATTATCTTGGTCAAGTTCATCGATTCGGTGCTTCACGTATCTGAAATGGCTGGCTACATTGTAAACCAAACAAAACATTCATTCAGACAAGAAATATAGCAAAAACTGCAGAACTGCTAAAACAAAAGTTGATTTGTTCTTTTTTTTTTATTTTTTATGTCAGATTACAAACCTTCTGTGAAGTTGACTTGTTCAATGCTTCCTGCTCCCCCATCTCCTTGAGTTACATCAACGCTTGCTATGAACTGGGGCAACAGCCTTGGTATCAAATTTTTAGAGTCTATGATCAGAGCCTTGAACATGCGTGCCGGGGCAATTGGGCACAGGAACTCCTGTGTAATACTTGTCACACCCATGGCATGCAGATTAGTTGTAATAGGAAGAGATCAAAAACAGAGTATAGAGAATGGTGGAAACCATTGGCATTATATATATAGCTTAAGTTTGAGTGTACGTTGGTGAAATCCATTTTGAAAAGAATGCATGATTAGTCATAGAATGTTTGTCAAGGTTTCAAAGTATTTTGGCCACTAAGTTAGACTTCAGATTCAAACTTCAAAGATTCTACTAAAGAAAATATATGTTTATGATATCAAACACATGGGCGGCTGTTACAAGATTGGGGCAGGATTTCTAGGGCTGGCACATTTAACCCAAATTCTGCCAATAACTGTAGCATCTTGGTTCCTTATGAGGCCCAAGTTTTCTGTTGATTATGAATTTAACATGATGGAGTTGTTCCAGGATTATAAGTTCATTCCATACCGGACCAGACCGAAATAGGGTTATATACATTCTAATTATGAGAAGGGGTCATTTGAGCGTATCCCCTTAGAACAAAGTTCATGAGTAGTGGGACGAGTTGATCCAATTCTAATTCATTTGTGAGTGAGCAACAAGTTGTGGTTGCAAATTACCAGATGCAGCCTGCAGTGAAGGGCAAGGCTGCAAATTGTCCATAGCCATTTGTGCATCAAGGCTTAACCTTCAAATATCATAAGGTCTACATGTTGCCTCAAGGAGTTAGATTGTGACAATTCCTATCCTGTCTAGACAATTGGTTAATACTTTCACGAGACTCATGCGTGTTGATTGTTGACCAATTGTTTAGGTTTTATCTGGAACCACATCCATTACCAAGATTAATACAAAATAGATTGCCTACAAGAAGTTTTATATTTAACATGATTTAATGAAATCCTACCCATATGTAGCAACAAGAGATGATCCATGATTTAAATCATTGAGAAATTATAAAAATACAGTTTAAAAAAACATATCCAATCCAACACCTCTGACCCAAGTTGTGAATTTTTTCTTTCTTCACTCTCGCTATTATTCAAGCGAAACTTTTCAATTTCATCTGCATATTTTTGATGTTTCTGCAACTAATTCCTTATTTGACAAGGTAAATCAGAACAAATAATTTACAAAATACAAACTGTTGACAGAGTCGAATTAAGAATTGGAGACAAGACTAGAGTTTCAATCTGTTTATCATGGTTTCTGCTCTCCAATCCCTTAACTTTTCTTAGGATGGATACTGCTTAGATATTTTTTGTGTGTAAATGAAATTGGATGAACTATCTGATAAAGAAGAAAAAAATTGGACGAACTACTTTTACACACCACAGAGATAAAATGCCCCAGATTAAGTAGATTATGACCAAAATTATATATTTCATCTGAATCAAAATCTTGTGCAAGAACATGAAAATAAAGGAAAGCACAACAAGAAAAGCACTTCTGGAAAAGGGAAAAAAAACATGGAACAATAAAATCCTAAAAATGTATACAAAAACTTAAAGTTTTATTGGAAATTTTTAAGTGTAGGCACGAGGGTGTGCCATAAGGTAGGCTTCCAAAACTTCATACATCCCAATAGCTCTGTCTTTTCCAAGCTCAATGTCCTCTTCTTTGATATGTATATCATCTTTGGCTTTGTATGTGCTTATCAAATTACATATGCATCCTCCTCTGCCATATCCCTCAAACTTGACATCATAAGTTATGTATTCAAGCTTTTCTAGCAAACTATTTTCTGCATTGGTTTCTATGAAAGTGTAGGTGCAACTGAGTGCCTCTTTGTCCAGAGCATCAATCCTGTGCTTCACATATCTCATAGGGCTAGCTACACATCCATCCCCAACAAAACCAAACATATCAGATATATTATTAGAATTATACTTAATCAAAATGAAAAACAGGGTTGACTTTGTGTTGCTGACCTTCAGTGAAGTTGATCTGTTTGATGGTTCCTACCTCCCCTTCACCTTCAACGAAATCAATACTTTTGATTGATGAAAACATGAGCTTGGGGCAGATGTTGTGGGCATCAAGGACCAAGGCCTTGAACATCCTCTCTGGAGTTACCTGAGTCACAAATTTCTGGCTTACTTTGGTGAACCCCATCTTGGCTTTTTTGCTTGATCACAGAGAAAGGGTTTGTTGTGAGGAAGAAGATGAATGGATGATGTTTTGAGATGGGAATATGAAGACACAAGAAATTTTGTTTTACTGTGAAGAAGTTTTAGGTGGTGCCAGCCTGCTTGGTAATTGGTATGAATATTTTAAATCTTAATACAATCAAAATTCTAATGTACAAAATGGACCAAATGTAGCCTAAGGTGGACTTTTCAACCGGATGACTGGCAGTGACAAGGAATTTCCATGCTCTGGAAGGTACATTTGAATTTTTTATTCAACGGGAAGACTACCTTGAGGGCTTGATTGATGGGTTATTCAATAGAGATTTAAATTTTTTTTTAAAAAGTTTAAAAGTTCAAATGTATTCAATAAAGATTTTATAAAAATTTATAAAATTCAAAGTGTATTTAATCGAGACTTCTTAAAATCCATCCAAAGAAATGCATTGATGTGCATTTTTGTGAATCTTCTACATTATCAATTATTTCCGAAGGTACCTTCTGCCAACTGGTTCAGCTGGACCATAAAACTCTAACAAGCAAAACCATAAACCTAGCCGTCACGCTAGTGCATCCCTTTGTTTTCTAGAATTCTAGATTGGTGGGTGGAATTAATATATGTTTATTGAATTTGTTGTGGGGCATCTTTTACTTCCTCAGGACTTCCACTTGATACTTTCTAAGTTTTTTCAGTGCAGAAAGAAACATAATTGACATGGCCCACACGGCTAAAAATAAAAAAATTAAACAAGTGTTATAAAATAACCTGAGATATGTGCGGATATTTTGAGTTGTACGTAAAGTAGATGAGACACAGCATTTAACGAGGTTCGGCTATGCCTACGTCCTCGGAGAGCAGCAGCAGTAACTTTTTCACTATAAAATGATATGGCTACAACTTTAGTGTTTACAACATATGTGGCTCACTGAAGTTTCTCTCTAGGAAAATTTCTCTCTGCTTTCTCTTCTCTCTTTTCTTTCCTTTTTTTTCTTCTTTCTTCTTCTTTCCGTTTCTCTTCTTATTTATAGGCTGAGATCACTATTCATCACTATTCATCACTATTCACCCGTGACAGACAAACTCTATCAAAGCCGCCAAATGAACAGTAATGAATAGTAGATCACTATTCACCCGTGACAGACAAACCCTATCAGCCGCCAAATGAACAGTAATGAATAGTAATGAACAGTAATGAATAGTAGTGGGCTCCACTTTTACAACAACAAGATATATATTTGCAATTTCATGCAATTTCAATCCTTTCAAGGATTTTGTTTAAAGGGATTAAGCTTTATGACACATTATATAGCTTTAACCCAGCTATGTATACATCTTTAGGGAATCACTTCAGGTGATATGCTTTGTGCATTTAATAACCCTTAAAGATAACATGTTGGTCTCCGTAAATGTGCAATAAATGGAGAAAACCTAACATTCCTTGTTTCTGCCAGAAACATTGTGTCATACAAAGTAGGTACATTCCATTTTATTCCGAACACCCAAGTATAACTTTCAGTATTAACAAATTTTGGGGTTCGTACTGTGGGTTTGTTCTTTCACGTTCATTCTCATCTATAATGGAATTGCCTCATTCCATGTTGGCCAATAATATTGTCGACATTTAATAATTGAACGTGGTTCCAATCAACACAACCCATTGATGATTTGAGTAGCTACTCCAAAATCAAAATTTGCCATTCATCAATTCATGATCCCACCATTCTCATGTGCATGCGCATGCATCAATTATAAGCATTTCTTTGCCTTTTGGGTACCCAAGCCACTGCAGGGGGCTTTTATTATGTGAGAATGTGGATTATAACCTCAAATGGAGCGTTATGTTATAGTAGGGCGTGGATAATCTCCATTTAGGGAGTTGGAACATTTAGAACCATATATCTGTCATGCTGTAGGCATGCTACAGATTAATATATATACATGTCAATTAATTTCTGGGACTTTAACCCATACAATTTGCAACGCATTAGGCGTGCACAATATCAATATTGACATGTCAAGGGATTGTCTTTTCGGGACTTCAATCCACATCATTTGCTACGCAACAGGCGTGCATCATATTGATCACTGCTATACCCATATTCTGTTCTTATGGGACTTTAATTTGTGCAGTATATTATCAATGTATCCAACTTGCAATTTGTAAAATTTGCATTAATAATTCATGGATACATACAAGCCATTCTTTTGGAATGGACTTATCTCCCCATTTGGTTATCTTTCAAGATAATATATCAAATAAGTATATAAGCATAAAATAACACAAGTATTGCTTACATCCTTAGGTGGGAGAAACTTTTCTCAAGTATCATTCAAGCTTGTATCGGCCCAGTAAATGTAGTGCTTGATGATCTAGTTATATCCTGCAAAAGCAAAATCACAATTCTTTTCTCTGTCAATAACTCTCAGAGTTAGGATCACTTCATGGATTCTTTCTTTAGATGTTCATTCTAAAGAAATAAAATCTCTTATGAACAGAGAGCTGCAAAAGAGAAAAAATGCAAAAAAAAATTGTGATATTGATTGCAAGATAAGGTAAGCAATCAGGGAAGGAAGCTGGTGGGAGCAGACAAGCAGCTCATCAATCAAGGAAGGAAGCTGGTGGGAGCAGAAAACAAGCTCTCAATTCTCCTAGTCTAGAAGGATCTCAGGAGATTAGAGCACAAGGCCGCCTTCACAATTCCCTGATCTTGCAGAAACATGATCAGGGATAGTCTTGCTTCTTGAATGGATGATCAGAGATAGTCTTGCTTCTCAGGCATATTAAGTGCTTAATGATAAGAAAAACAAGTAGATATAACATCATTTTGTATGGGAAAACTGGATGTCTTCTACAAAGAAAATTTCGTTAGTAACACATTTATACACAAATACAATGAATAGGTAGAACCGGTGAATTTCAAATTAACCATAGGAAAAAATGCGAGATTCTCGGGATACTTTTGAAAAAGTAGCTCCGTGAAATCCGTAAAGCAAGATCGGCTTTGAAAATAATACTTGAAAAACGCCGAAAGTGCCGACAGGCATTATCAGAGGCCACGTGAAGTTTTGGACTCTTGCAAAAGAAAAAGATAATGTGGGGATTCGAGAAGATATTGGAATCCTGAAAAGTTGCCACATTTTCGTCTATAGATATTGCCTTTGCAAAACTTGATTGAGCAACTGCGTTTCAACTCAACTTTGTTTCAACTCAACTTCCTTCATTTTCTGAAACTTTAGTTTTGTAAGACTTTCTTTGAAACCTTCTTAAAATGGCTTCCTCTTCTTCCTGCCCAAATAATTTCAATTTAAATGATGCTCCCAAAACAACCAGTGACGCCAAAGTTTGGCGTCCATCCTTTATATCCCAAAATCGTCATCTCACAGTTAATGATTCTGTGATGATGGATGATGCTACTGCTGTCACAGTAGCTAGGAATTTCATTATTCCAATGGATGAAATGTTGTTGACAGGGAGGTCTGAGGAAGAAGCTATTAATGACTCAATGGCTTCTAGCATTCAGAGTGCTGCTTCTGTTTCTAACTTGGCTGATCGTTTGCGTGTTAGAGCAAGCGAGGTTCAGAAGCTGACAACTGAAAATTATTCTCTTCAAAGAATGCTTCATGAGTCTCAAAAAGAGGTTGAGAAACTCAAAGGAGAGAATAATTCCTTGTTGAAACTGGTGAGTTCGTACTCTGTTGATACACAGAGAAAGCTAGACATGCTGCAGGTCTCAAATGAAAAAATTTTGGGAGACCATGAGAGGCTCATGGCTAGGCTTAAGAAGCGCCGTCCTCTTCCTTCAGAGGCTTCCAGAACATAATGTAATTTTATAGATTTTACAGGGCCTGTACTTTCATTGCAGGTGTAAAAATCTATCTGTTGTATGTTCCTTTCCTTTTATAATAATAATTGCGCACATTCTTAAACTTGCATATGTGGTTTTTACGTCTTTTCAAAATGACGGTTTGGAACCTTGTGCCTTATAGGTTCAAATAACCACATCAAATCTCTCATATTTCCATGCATGTGAGCCCAGAACTTTTGGTCTGGGTTAAACCCAAACTCATAATTTATTAGCCATTTTCAAATGGACATGAAATATGAATTGAATAAAAGCTACGATAATATCTCAATATAGTAGTGAAGAACATTAACTACTATATACCCACAACTTCAAGTTTTAGGATCTCTCATATATTTGGATCCATGGGCTTCCGGCCCAGATGTAACAAAATATGTGGGGAGCCTCAATTCATCATTTGATTTTTATACTGATATTATCCATTTCACGGTGTATTCTTAACAACAGGATTCACAAAATATATTTCTTCCTTGAGGTGTCGATTATAACAAAATCGAACTTTATTAAATTCATCATTCTCTTATGCCAAGAAAATTTGTGGTGTACCACAATTTGCAATAATACCTCAAAGGTTGTCCATTTAACTCTTGGAACTTTAGGTTCTCCACACTTGTTAGATTTTGAACTTCAGGCCAAAATCACATATTCTCATTGTATGGACATTTTTACAATTTTCTATACATATTTCGGGACTTCAAGCCCTTACATAATTGTCCATATTTTGAGGAACTTCTGGCATCTCATTTAATTGTTTATCCATGAGTTTAAGGAACTGCAGGTTCCATTTTGTATATAGTGACGGTTTCCCAAAATGGTTAATATTTATGCATACGTCACTATTCATGTGAATAGTACTATTCATCAATCATGAATACATATCTATTCATATGTGCAGTACATTTGCCAGTACAGTTATTATTCATGTGTACGGCACTTTTAACCAATAAGGTACTGTTACATCATTAAGGAAACCCAGGTCCTTATTCACATGTCAGGGATCAAGGACCCTTAAGTCCGATCACATGTTTACAAATATAGTACCGGAAAGACTGCCAGCTCTCATATCAATATCATCATCAAGGATCTTCAAGTCCTGATGTAAATGTATGATGAGGATCAAGGAACTTCTGGTCCTGATCTGTATACTGTAAAAACTCATCATATAGCACAATTAATCCATAAAATAAATTACCGTTTAAATAAATTACTTGTATGGACATTAATCCCGCACCATACTTTAAATGTGCGGTAAAGTAAACGTGCTTGTATGGGCACTAATTCTGCTCCATACATTTAAATAACAGTAAAGGCATGGACGATAAACTCGCACCACCCTTTAAAGTAGGTTAATTTGCTGTAAAGTAAATTCACAAATTAGATTGCTGTATGGACGTTAATGCCGCACCATACTTTAAATGACAGTAAAGGCGTGGACGATAATCCCGCACCACCCTTTAAAGTAGGTTAATTTGCTGTAAAGTAAATTCACAAATTAAATTGATGTATGGACGTTAATGCCGCACCATACTTTAAATGATAGTAAAGAGGACAGAGGAATAACCACATAGTGTTGAGTTGAAAAATTTCAGAAATAAAAGGAGAGACTATCGTGCTGATAACGTGTTATAAAATAACCTGAGATATGTGCGGATATTTTGAGTTGTACGTAAAGTAGATGAGACACAGCATTTAACGAGGTTCGACTATGCCTACGTCCTCGGAGAGCAGCAGCAGTAACTTTTTCACTATAAAATGATATGGCTACAACTTTAGTGTTTACAACATATGTGGCTCACTGAAGTTTCTCTCTAGGAAAATTTCTCTCTGCTTTCTCTTCTCTCTTTTCTTTCCTTTTTTTTTTCTTCTTTCCGTTTCTCTTCTTATTTATAGGCTGAGAAAATCACTATTCATCACTATTCACCCGTGACAGACAAACCCTATCAGCCGCCAAATGAACAGTAATGAATAGTAGATCACTATTCACCCGTGACAGACAAACCCTATCAGCCGCCAAATGAACAGTAATGAATAGTAATGAACAGTAATGAATAGTAGTGGGCTCCACTTTTACAACAACAAGATATATATTTGCTAATAGTTCTCAAAATAGTTTTGGGTTTTGTAGCAAAACAAGACCCATTTCAGCCTACCAGCATCGGACCCAAGAACCGGTATAGAATTCAGCTGATAGGCCCAAAAAAATTGAAAAATGCACAGTTCCCTTCATTTAAAGACAGTTTCTTCCAAACCAGCAAGGAGTTTGTAGTTTTTTTTTTTAAAAGAGAGCAGTTATTCTTGCAGCTGAGGTCTTGTGTTCTCCTCTCTCCCCATATCTTTTGTATTAAATAAATAAAAGACATTTTCCGGGGCAAAGAAGAAAGATATTTCAATCAATATTATGTAGGAAGCTTATTTATTTATCACATTTCTTTGTTGCCAATCTCCAAGGAATTGAGACTAAAATTGAATATAATGGAGAAAATGTTCAAATAAACCCTACAATTCTATAGTGAGGGCCTTATAAGGTCCTTAGATGAGGCCCTATCTCTTAATTATTGGATCAAATTAATTAGCAATTAGATCAAATTGGATAGTTTGTTCCAACAGTTAAGAGATATGATCTTGTCTAGGGGTCTTAAATAAGGCCCGCATTACAGAAGGACTCCAGATCAACTAGAGTCACAAGCATATCAAGCAAAGAAGTCCTTATTATGAAGCCCCATAAACTAGTGAAAGCACAGCCCAAGAGAAATTTTCTTTTGGGTCTCTTCTCTTTGTACGTAAAGTTTAAGGCTTTAAGCATAGGCATCAGGGTTTTGGAGGAGGTAGGCTTCTACGACTTTGTACATCCCCAATGCCTTTTCCCTGCCAGCTTTTATATCTTCCTCTTGCAGCACAAAGTCACCCTTGGTGTGGTACTTGCTCACCATCTTGTTCTTACTACCACCATCTTCTGCAGCCTCAAACTTAACCTCATAAGAAACGTATTCAAGTTTCTCCATTACTAAGGCATCTCCTTCAATCAAGGTGTAGCCATATACAAAGTTCTCTTCATCCACCTGATCAACACGGTTTTTCACAGATTTTAGTTCGCTACCTGCATGAAGAAAATAATCTTATAAAAACTGTTTAAATTATATAATCCAAGGTAATATTATGTTGCCGGCCAAATTTTCAATCTGCCACTACACGTTCAAACAAAAATTAATATGTAGTGGTGCTAGATTCACAATCTGGTAATAGAACATTTCCCTAAAAAAAACGTTGTGGTAACTAGCTAGACATGCCTTCGGCGAAGTTGAATTGCTTGATGCTTCCTGCCCTTCCATCACCTTGGAGGGTGTCAATGCTCTTAACAGCCTGAGGCATGAGGTTTGGGACAAGGTTGTGAGCATCAAGGACCAAGGCCTTGAACAACCTGTCTGGAGGGATTGGGGAAGTGTACTCATCTGTACACGTGATGACACCCATAGTAATTCAGAGAGTTGAAGATATATAGTAAGAAATTATATCTTGGAAAGATGGGCTAATTTGTGTGGAGAGTATTAAGAAGCTTTGGTCCGTGAGGATGGTCCATGGGAAGTATATATAGGTTGAAGTTGAGACATCAATTCTTGTTCCCGAAATTTCTTCGGTTTGTTCAAAGACTTGTGATTTGTGCAATATATTCTAAAATAATTTCAAGGGGCGACCTTTTCAAGGTTCATTTGCCTATAAGCAAAGGGAAAGACGAGATTGAGCTGTGGATCTTGATGGCCTTGGACTTGGATACCTTATTGAACTCCAATTGTCACCTATCAAAACAAGTAGATTGCATGATGGACATGGGAGGAGTATGATGTGTTTTTGCTCTATAAACTTTGCTTTTAAAAAAGTGAGCTTCACTAATATACTCAAAATAGGAGCTGAAATTATAAAAAAACTCCACATAAAATGCACTTTAAAAATACACCAAAAATTCATTTATTATATAAGAAATTGATGTTGAAGTTCCTATAAATTACAGAATTGCCACTGATGCCCAACAAAAAAAAAAAAAAAAAAAAAAAAAAAAAAAAAAATGCCCAACAAAAAAAAAAAAAAAAAAAAAAAAAAAAAAAAAAAAAAAATCAAAAAAATCAAAAAACACCCAATTTTATAAAAACCCCCAAACATTTTTTTTTTTCTTGGTTACAAAAAGTCCAAACATTTTATTACAACACAAAACTGTCTTGAAAATCGTAACTTCAAGCATGCATCTTCATTAAACCATCTTTGCAAAACGTCTATTCATTTCACTGTCTTCATCATTTATGCAAACTAAAACTCCATAATTACCACCAAACTTGATATACTTTCAAAAACCAACACCACACACTAACCTCCACCTACAAAACAAGGACAAAATTTCAGAGAACAATTTCAACAAGAAAAGTGACAGGACCCGAACCAAATTCAGCTTTGGAATTCGAGTCGGACCCTGTGCGTGTCCGACACTTGGCGAATGTCGGGCACAACTGACCTATTTGCCTTTCAAACTGTATTTTGACCTTGACTCCTGCCGAAAATTCGGCAGAGTCTCCCCTGTAATTTGCTCAATCCTAAAACTTGCACCTGTCAAAACGAGCAAAAATATCCACACAACCAACTGCCAGCATACTTAAGATACAATATCCAGTCCAGTTCTCAATCTAGGGCAAATATCAGAGCAGTTCTAATAGTATACAGATAAGGGAATCTTTTTACAAACCAACACTTTTGTAACAAGAAGGCGCGAAAGTCAAGATGGCCCGGTGGTGGATTTCCTGTGCATGCTATAGCCTGGGGGTGCAAAACACTTGAAAGTGTGAGTGGACAAAAATAGAGTTCTCGAAAACAATTTATGAACATAATAACCCCCACTAAAAAAAAATATAGTCATGTAAAGCTGAATATGTAAACTGCATTTGAATTATGCTAAATTCCAAGCATTCACAAATTATATGCATATATATACAATCACATTTAAAATCAATAAAACTTGCATGGAAGCACTGAAATCAAAACTTGCATAAAAACACTGTAATTAAACGTGCATAAAAGCAATGTACTCAAACCTTGCATAAAAGCACTGCAATCAATTAAAACTACCACTCGGATGTACCCCTGTAATTCTGTCAATTCTCCTGGCAGGTCTCGGCGACACAAAGTCTATCCGAGCCTTAAACTGGCAGGATTCAGGGGACTATAGTCAGCCTGATCCGCTGGCAGGTCTCGGCGACAGAAAGTCAACCCGAGCCGCAAACTAGCAGGATTCAGGGGACCGTAGTCAGCCTGATCCGCAATCCTGGCAGGTCTCGGTGACACAAAGTCAACCCGAGCAGCAAATCCTGGCAGGTCTCGGGACACCAAGTCAATCCGAGCCGCAAATCCTGGCAAGTCTCGGTGACACCAAGTCAATCCGAGCCGCAAATCCTGGCAATCACGGTCCTGGCGTCCCCGAAACTCGTGAGGCAAATGTCAAGTGCACTGAAAAAACTGAGGGTAAACTGGATGTTTGTAGACATCGGCATAACTGAAGGTAACAACTGTAGTTGGGTACTCACGGTAGTTTAAAATAAAATATCTTTGAAAAGTCTGACAAATAACTGTATTTTGGCAAATCTAAACTATGCTGCTATTTTATCTGATATAAATCTCAAACTCTGTTTTCTATAACTCTTTAGCATAATCAACTAAGCAGCATATAAGTAAAATATTTAACTTCATAAAGCATGCTATGAAAAATCACAGTTAATAAAACTTATTCAAGATCAAATAATGAAACTCATTTATATAAAATCATTTATAAAAGAAAAGTCCACTCACTCCTGGTCCGAGCTAGCTAGACCTCCCGAAGGTCTCTTCTGAGGGTCTGCCTGGTCCCGAGTGCCTGGGTAAACCATCATGAATATTTAATTAATAAAACTGCTCGGTATAAGTTTTTAAGTAAAACCCTAACCCCCGACTTCTAGAAGCGCGTGCACTAACTTTAAAGTCATTTTTCTGTCCACTTAGACATTTCAAATGTTTAAAACCGTCTGAAAAGACTCGAGACTTCACTAAGCGATAAACTTCCATATTGGTCGATACAGAACCCCGTGGGGTCCATGACCTCCAATTACCAATCTGAGAGTTCCCTTAAGTTCCTCACATTTAAGGAATCATGTCCTGCAAGTTTGGTCTGAAACTGATGATCGGATTGACCACGATCGTATAAATCGTAAAATTTCTAAACCCTAGCCCCAAGGTTCGCGATTTCGGAGTATCCGGGACTCCATTCACAATCCGTCGAATCCTACACGATTCTGAAATTATCTAGAACAACATATATGAAATTGAGCGCGATCCAACGGTTCAACAGTATCGAACCCGGAATTCGCACAATATGAAAAATTCGTTCGGGGCTCAAACGGTATCCAAATTGAGATCCGTGAAATCCTACGCGCTCGTTACAACCTCAGGATCGCAACAAGACATAGTGCCACTGCACTACCCTCACCCACACGCCGCAGCACGCGCCGGCAGCGATGGGTGTCCAAAGCGATTACACCTCGCCGGAAAAACTTCAAACCACGGCTCCAAACTCCTACCCTAGGTAAAACACCATATTTGGAGTCACTTTTGTTCTTGGACCTACCCCAAAAACTGATCAGAAGTGGCTGATCACAGAGGCCGAAAATTGGCCGAAACTTCAAACTCAAAAATCCAATAGCTACACTATGAATCGATCAATTCCTACCCAACAAGCAGTTAGAACAGCTCGAGAGGTTCAAAATTCATACCTGGGTCGACGAAATTGGTGGCCAGAGGAAGGAGATCGACGGCTTTGAAGTTCGGACGACGTCGGCCGCTTCTTCTCTAAATTCCTGCGAATCCGCGGCGGCTGGCGGCGGGAGGTGGCTGGGGTAGGAAGAGGAAGTCGTCCCGGTCATTTTGGTACCGGTCCCGTCCACAGCCGTGGTCGGTGGCCGGAGTTACAAGGTGAAGAAGGAGGAGGGGCGGAGAGGTCGCGGGAGAGAGAAAGGGAGAGAGAGAGAAAGCTGGTTTTTATAAAAACCAACTTCGAAAAATTTACGATTTTGCCACTGAGACTCTTTTGACCATAACTCTCTCGTTACAACTCCGATTCGGGCCCACTACGTGTCTATGAACTCATTTCACCGTGCTCTACGCAACGGTGTCTGTAGAATTGTCAAATTCCTTCTCGGTCAAAAAGTTAATTTTTCCTTAATAAAATATTCCAAGGGCAAAATTGTCTTTTCTTAAATTAAATTATTCCTTAATTATGAATTTTAGGTTTGAGTTATTACAAAAAGGCTTCCGAGGTAAGAAATTTAGAAACCAAACCTTTATTGTAATGGTGACTAATTGCTATAAAGTTCCAGTCTATGGTAATAACAGTATTTTAGATTTGTATCCAAGACAAAATCTTGAAACTATATAGGATTTTCACTATTGGACTAACTGCATATGACTATAAAATAGTCAGTTTTCAGCAACTCAAAAAAGAAAGAGATATTTAATCGAATACATATTCTTAACACTTTACTGTCATGTTGATTAATAGTTGTAAAGTTCCAGTATCAGGTAATAACACTGCTTGTTTCCTATGGAATCCTATTTCTAATGCATGTCGACCACTACAAGGTAATAACACTCTTAGTTTCCTATGAAATCCTATTTTTAATGCATATCTACCACTGTAAAGTTTCAGTCTACGGTAATAACAGTATTTTAGATTCGAATCTAGGACAAAATCTTGAAACTATATTGGATTTTCATTATTGAACTGATTGCATAGGACTATAAAATGGTCGGCTTTTAGCAACTCAAAAAAGAAAGAAATATTTAGTCATATACCTATTGTTAACATTGCTAGTTTACTTTCATATTGATTAATGGCTGTAAAGTTTCAGTATGGGGTAATAACACTGATTGTTTCCTCTGAAATCCTATTTCGAATGCATGTCTACTACTGTAAAGTTCCAGTATAGGGTAATAACACTGCTTGTTTCCAATGAAATCCTATTTTGAATGCATGTCTACCACTATAAAGTTCCAGTACAGGGTAATAACATTGCTTGTTTCCTATGAAATCCTATTTCTAATGCATGTCTACCATTGTAAAGTTCCAGTATAGGGTAATAACACTACTAGATTCTTCTGAAATCCTATTTATAATGCATGTCTACCCCTTGTGAAGTTCCAGTATAGGGTAATAACACTGCTAGATTCCTTTGAAATCCTATTTCTAATTCCTCTGAAATCCTATTTCTAATGCATGTCTACCCCTTGTAAAGTTCCAGTATAGGGTAATAAAACTGCTAGTTTCATATAAAATCCTATTTCTAATGCATGTCTACCACTGTAAAGTTTCAGTATAAGGTAATAACAATCCTTGTTTCCTATGAAATCCTATTTCTAATGCATGTATGTAAAGTTCCAATATAAGGTAATAACACTACTACCTAACAACAAATTATAGTCGACTCAAAAATCAATAGTGCATAAACAGAAAAAACACGAATATACTCAGATTCAATTGAAAAAAAAACCTCAATTAATATGATAACCGAATCAAAAATCACAAATTTGTAACCATAACTCAAACCAAAACACAAAAGCAAATCCACAACCAAACCGAATCTGAAATCAATCCAAATTATAAACAAAAAGAAATTAAAATCACAATTTAAAACTCAAACGAATATCTAAATACAAATTAGAATGAAATCAGAAAATCCAATGGCTTATCTCCAAATCGACAATAACAAAAATAAACATATAAAATCAAGAAGAATGAGATCTACATTTCAAATTTAGACTCCAAAACTGCAAAAATTATGAAAACTTAACCAACAACTTAATTAATTGAACATGAAATCACCCAAATCATACTACAATAAAATTGAATATGAATTCAAATTAAAAAAAAAAATCAAATACCTCAAAATCGAAGATCACTGATCGAATAGGATTTTATACTGAGCCAAGTCACCAATGCACCGTGAGTCATTTCATCCCCTGAATCCGCCAAGTCATTGTCCATTTGCTCATGTTGCAAATCCTCCAAATTTTTCACAGATCCAGCATCTAATGGATTGCCAGTGCCAGTGCCTCTGACTTTAGCTTTTGTCTTTCCATTTGGACTAACATGCTTGAAGGCAGAGCCTTCCTCAACTCCATCTTCCAAAACATTACTGCTTGATGTTCCCTGAATTGAGATGGCTACAAGTTTATATCCACGGGCTTGGAAAGGGGTCTCCTAGTTTTCCTATATCCAAAAGACAAATTAAGTAGAATTAGAAGAAATAGTTACCGTACACAATCAGAATCCTATGACTTCATCATATATATATATATATATACAGTCTTGATCTCTTGGACCCCTGTAGTCCAAGAGATTTATGGTCACTCACCGTTGGATGTAAATTCAACGGTTGACTTGAATCGGGTAATAATCATTTATGTCATATTGCATTTATATATATCATTTTGAACTATTGGATTAATATCCAACGGTGGGTGACCACAATCTCTTGGACTCCTGTGGTCCAAGAGATCGGGACTGTATATATATATATATATATATATATGTAATAACCCAAACCAAAATATCTAAAAATTAGGATTTCCTTATTCTACCCAAAAAACGATTTTGCCCTCGCATATTTTAATGGGAGAAAATTTGACTTTTTGATCGAGAAAGAATTTGAAAATTCCGCTTGCGCCGTTGCGTAGTGCACGGCGAAACGAGTCCATAGACATGGAGTAGACCCGAATCGGAGTTGTAACGAACAAAATACGATCAAAATACCGCGAAGCGCAAAATGATAATTTGGTCAAAAAGTCAGATTTTTATACCTCTCCTTCTTCTCTCTCCTCTCTCTCTCTCCTCCCGATTCCAGTGCGACCAGCCGACCTCTGCGCCTTCCCGACGTCGCCACGTCCGCCACAGCCGCCACACTTGGAGTCGATCTCCGCCATTGGTACCAAACGAAACACCACTCGACCGCCGTCATTTCTTGACCAGCCGCCGCCGTTTCCGTGGCCGGAGCTCGCCGAAAAACACCATTTTTGCCGGATTTCCAGTTTGAACTTTGAGCTCTTCATTCTCCCTCAATTCTCCACCAAATCGATCGATTAAGGTATGGTTTCTCAGTTATTTTTCGTGTTCTAGCTGATGGATGTATGGGTCTCGATCGATTTTGCCTCTAACACGTTCGATTTTCGACTTGAAATTTGGCCAAAATTTTGGCCGCCGTGATCGGCCGTTTCTGGTCACTTTTTGGGGTATGTCCAAGAACAAAAGTGACTCCAAATGGGGTATTTTACCTAGGATAGGAGTTTGGAGTCTTGGTTCCGAGATTTTTCGGCAACCCAAAATCGCTTTGGACACCCGAATCTGCCCGCGCGTGCTGGGGTGCGTGGGTGTAATTCTGTGCAGTTTTGTGACCCTCGTGTCGTCATGAGCGCGTAGGATTTCGCGGATCTCGATTCGGAGTCTGTTTGAGCCCCGAACGGATTTTTCATATCGCGCGATCCTTGGTTGTAGTGTCGTCTAATCGTCAGATCGCACTGAATTTTGGATATGTCTGTCTACATGATTCCAGGATCGTGTAGGATTCGACGGATTGCAAATCGGAGTCCCGGATACTCCGAAATCGCGAACCCTAGGGCTAGGGTTTGGATTTTAAGCGATAACGCGATTTTGGCCAATCCGACCGTTCGTTTAGGACCAAACTCGCGGAACATGGTTCCTTCTCTATCAGGAACCTTCAGAGAAGCCCAGATTGGCCATCGGAGACCGTGGACCCACGGGGTCCCGGATTGGCCGGTCTGGTGGTTTATCGCTTAGTCAAGCGTCGAGTCTTCCAAAACTGATTTAAGAGTCTGAAAGGCTAATGTGGGCATATGAGTAACTTAAAAATTGAGCGCACGTATTTCTAGGAGCCGGGGGCAGGGTGTTTAATTTAAATTCTTTTTATTCAGCTGTTTATTGATTTATTATTCATGGATAATCAGGCACCAGAGGTCCAGTCGACCCACAGGAGGGACCTTTGAAGGGTCCAATTAGCTCGGACCATCAGTGAGTGGACTTTCTTTCATAAACGATTTTATATGCATGAGTTATATAAATGATTTATATAAATGAGATTACTTAAATGATTTTATAATGATTTTATACAAATAAGCTTTTATAAATCAGTTTATATGGGTTAATTTCATTATTTGATCTTGAAGAAGTTTTATGAATTATTTATTTCGAACGTGATTTGTGCGGTACAATGCTTTGATTTACGTGTTGTTTAGTTACTGAAGCTCCAGTAATATAAAAAGCAGAGTTTGAGAACTCTATCAGAGGAGACAGCAGTAAAATTTCAGTTTCACAAAAAGGCAGTGAGTTATTAGATTTTTCTAAAAATAGTTTATTCTAGAACCACTATGTACCCACCCTTTATTTGGTGATTACCCAAAGTTGGACCGATGTCTACTGACATCCAGTCCGATTTTAGTTTACATCAGTGCACTTGACTTTGCCTCACGAGTTACGGGGATGCTTGGACCGTGAATGTCAGGATTTGCGGCTCGGCAGACTTGGTGTCCCGAGACATGCCAGGATTGCGGCTCCGCTGACACTGTGTCCCCGAGACCTGCCAGGATTGCGGATCAGGCTGACTACGGTCCCCTGTATCCTGCCAGAGCGGCTCAAGTTGACTTGGTGTCATCGAGACCTGCCGGCGGACCAGGCTGATCATAGTCCCCTGATTTCGCCAGTTTGCGGCTCGGATAGACTGTGTGACGCCCGAGACCTGCCAGGAGAATTGACGGATATGACAGGGGTACAAATAGGTGGTAGTTTCAAAAGATTTTGAGCTTTCTTTTATCCAGTTATGACTTTCAGTTAATTTATACCAGTTTCTTTGATATTCGCGCATTTATATCTTATATATATATATATATCTGTTCAGTTATACGAGTATATTCATCAGTAGTTTTTTTTACATACTTAATTGAATACCTTGTATTGAAATATAGATAAACCATCGAGTTATATCCTTACTTATTTTTAAATGGGGGTTATTATGGTTATAAAATTGTTTCCAAGAACCTTATTTTTGTCAACTCACATTTTCAATCTGTTTTTCGCCCCCAGGCCGTAGAAGTGCGCAGGATCCACCACTGGGCCATCCCTAGCTTCCGCGCCACCAAGTAAGGTAGAGTTTTGTGGAAAAATCCTTGAAACCCTGTGAACTTTAGAAATTGCTCTGATATCTAGTTTTAGTGGAAAACTGAAGCTGGCAAATATTTGGTTATCCCATTCTGGCAGTTGGTGTGGATTTATTTGATTGTTTGACAGGTGGAAAAATTTGGGTTTGGTCAAAATACAGGGGAGACTCTGCCGAATTTTCGGCAGAAGTCTAAGGGAAATTTTAAAAAGCTTTTGAAACGAGAAGGGTAAAAAGGTCATTTGTGCCCGACATTTCGCCAGGTGTCGGACACGCACAGGACTTGGCTCGAATTCCAAAGCGAAAATTGGGTCGGGTCTATATATATATATATATATTTGAGAATAGAGCTTAGGATTTCATCGTCAAAACTGAGGTGGAAGAACAAAAACTGAAAATTGGGGTTGAAGATGAAGATGAGAGACTAGAGGTTGTGAGTTTTGATATGGTGTTTATTAGGAATTCCAATTTTATGTTAAAAGGGTAATAAAGTTATTTCATCTTAATAATTAAATTAAAAAATATACAGCTATTGATTTTTTGGGTGTGTTTATATACATTAAATAGTATATGGTATTTTTATAGTTTTATGTCTAGAAATGGGTATTTAACTAATTTTCTATTTAAAAAAACACAAGATCGCTTGTATTAAAAAATACAAACAAACAAAAATCGAGTTAGCTTTTTTCAGGCCAATGTAGATAAGAGTTAATTATTGGGAGATTCACTATTATACCAAATATAGAAGCCTAAATTATAAAAAAATCATATATAAAATGGACTTTAGAAACATACCCAATACCCATTTACAACATAACAAAAAGACTTTTAACTTCTTTTCAATTACAAAACTGACATAGATTTCTTAAAACAAACTCAAACCCAAAACCTCATAAAAAAGTCCAAAACACTCAATAGAGGGCATCAAAGTAATTTAATAATCAAAATTAAATTCAATAGGTCAAGCTGTCATTTTTTGAGTTTTTTTATGTATGTTTATAAAAATTAAATGATGTAGAGTTTATTTATAATTTTAAGGATAAAAATGGGTATATGACTAAATATCTATTAATTAATTATATTGGGCCAATGGACAAATAAGTCAGAATTAGGATTGTTTGAGGTTCACTATAGTGACGGCAAATGAATTCTTAACAGGAAAAAAAAAAAAAATCTAATTTGTTACGTGCCTAAGATAAAGTAGTTTTTATTCATATAGCAATGAAAAACAAAAGAAAAGACCAGGTATGTAGTTAGTTAAAAGCATAAACACTGACTTGTGTTGATGTTTTCAAGAGACAGCGACCTCCTTAATATCTGCTGTTTCGAAGCCCTTCTGCCGACGACTCCACAATGTGCATTATTATAAGTTATAACAAACAAAATGGATCATCATGGATATAAAGTCTATTTTTTTAAAATTTATTTATTTATTTATATCTTATTGTACGGTTGTTTGCTTTATTAGTTCAGTTGAATTTCTATATTGATTATCGAATATTGAGTTCTAAATTGTAATGAAATTGATAGTCTAATTTGTGTGAAATATTATATGTGTATTTATTAGTCACAAGTTCAAAACAACCTTTAATCTTATCTTAATTATTTTATAGCTAGTAAGAGCCAGGATTTGTACAAATTTAATCAAATTCAAATAGTCAAATTGCTCCAAATTTACTTGCATTTGTTTTCACTTGCTTCTCAATCCCGCTAAGATTTGAATTATTTTTAAAGAGTATTTGTGCTCACTATTTTAACTCAAGGTATATTCTCATCATTCTTTTTAACACTAGTCATGTGTTCGTGGATATAATCACGATTCTACAAATACAAAGTAAAGAGTTAACTATGGTTATGTGAGATCCCACATTGACCAAATGGAGAGGGGGTGATGTGTCTTATATGGCACACCTCGCATCAATATAGCGGGAGGCCTTTTGGGAGCTCACTGGCTTCGAGTTCGTAGGAACTCCGAAGTTAAGCGAGTTGGAGGCTGGAGCAATCCCAGGATGGGTGACCACCCTGGGAAGTTGCTTCGTGAGCTCCCAGAAACAAAACCGTGCGGGCTGGTGAGAATGTAGCCAGGCCCAAAGCGGACAATATCGCGCTACGGCGGAGCCGGTCCGGGGTGTGACAGTTTGGTATCAGAGCCACTCTGCCGTGTGGTGCGAGTGTGCCGACGAGGACGTCGGATCCCTTAAGGGGGGTGGATTGTGAGATCCCACATTGACCAAACGGAGAGGGGGTGATGTGCCTTATATGGCACACCTCGCATCCTCATAGTAGGAGGCCTTTTGGGAGCTCACTGGCTTCGGGTTCGTAAGAACTCCGAAGTTAAGCGAGTTGGAGGCTGGAGCAATCCCAGGATGGGTGACCACCCTGGGAAGTTGCTTTGTGAGCTCCCAGAAACAAAACCGTGCGGGCTGGTGAGAATGTAGCCAGGCCCAAAGCGGACAATATCCTGCTACGGCGGAGCCGGTCCGGGGTGTGACAGGTTATGCCTATGAACACGTGTTAAGTATTAAGAAAAGTGTTGAGGATACACCTTAAGTTAAAGTAGTGAGCAAAAATATTTCCTTATTAGCTATACGGACAAATTTAAATTAATGGTGTAAAATACTCAATAGTTGTTCAAATGGTTAAGGACGCAATTAAGGTTGAGTCACAGTCAATATAGTGATCAATATATTTATAGACAGTTGTATTTTGTTTGTTTTTCATTTTCTTTTTCAATTTCTTTCTTTTCTTCTCCAGCTCAAACCTAAGACGTAGGTAGAAGGATTCAAGTCTTGGTCGTGTACAACATGTTGTAACATTTAGCTCTCATGACTTAGTCTTTGAATGGCGTGACACCAATAAAATAAAATAAACTAAAATCTAATAACCAACGACTTTTCAAATGTGTTATTTGGAAGCAATCGGGTAATTTTAGAGAAGTTTCCATACTTAATTTTTCTAATTAAATAACTTTTTGTATAATGAGTGACAGGTTGGAGCCGGCATGGGATTAGTGTGGTCCTAGGCCCCCACTTTATTTTTATCTTTTTTATTTGTATATTATATATCATATATAATATTATAATATATTAGATTAGTTTTAGGATATTTACTCTAAAATAAATTAATATATTATGTTCTTTTTCTCTACAAATAAACCATAAAATTTCTTGATCTCTCTTTTACTCATCTCCCTTAAATCTTCTAGGTTAGTTTATGATATTTGCAATATAAACTCCTAAAGTATTAATCTTTTTTTCTCTTCCTCTTTTGTTTAAAGCTTTGTGAATTTTTTATTTTCCTCATTTTTTTTTTAATGTATGAGTTGGGTACCTTAATATTGTGCTTTATGAATTTCTTTTGTTTTTCATTTCTTTTCTCTTTTGGAATATAAATGATTAATTTTTAAGTCTTTAATAGTATAGATGATGAAATTAGTATTTAACTAATTTAAAATATGAAATTCAAGATAATTAATTTATAAAGAGAATATACATTTTATGAAGGAACCCCTCTTGGTCAATTATACTGGATTAATTAGTTTGATTAGTACTTACTCTTCTAGTGATAATGCCTCTTCTTTTTCTAATATCAAAAAAAAGTCTTAAGCTCGAATCTTTCTGCCCATTTAATTTATATAACTTCCGTTCGCAAAAATATTTTTTTTTTAAAAAAAACGTTAGTTGACACTTGACATGGACTAAATCACGGGCTCAAGTCAGCCGATCCTGGGGCCAAGAAAGTCGTCTTAAGATAGCTCTCTCTGTGAATTAATTCTTCTCTGTCTAATTCGATATATAGAATTTGCATTTCGGTCATAATTCATAAAGCTTGTAGGACCCACCCAACTCCTTATCTGTTTGAGATTTTTTATTTGAAACCAAGTCGGTTCATGTTTGTCTAGTTCGAGAAAATAAAAAACAAGTTGGCTCCAAATCCTTGCAACTATTCGATATAATATATTACTCACTAGTAGTGGTCTTTAATTACTTTTGTTTATCATAAGAGGTTTATGATAATTGCTCGTCTACTCTTTAATTACTTTAGGTTATCATATAAAAATCTGTCCTAATTAAAGTAAAAAGTATTACGCATGTACCGACCCTATGTTTGTCTATCTGCACCCAAAGTTTGCCAACTTCTTCATTTCAACGATCAACATGTGAAGGCATGTGATGTGATGAATGGTTTGTTTTTAACGTCGTTGTTGCCCAAATGGGACTCAAGGAAACTTTCAACTTTGCAAACCCAATAATCTTGTAATTTTGTTTTGTTTCGACGCGAGTACATAAGTAACTGATCTTATTTAATTGAGCTATAAATCTCTTACGAATAATCTTGGATTCTAGTAATATAGAGAACTATAAAAATTCTTCTTATAGCCTCTTGGGGTAGGGAAGTAATTAATTCTCAAGTTGATCGTGTGCAATTATTGATTTTGCTGCAAATTTTATATGGCACAATATAGAATATAGTTTTTAGGAAATTTACTCACTGCACTAATTGTTTGCAAGTAAAACATTTCATTACAAGGAAGTTCCATTATATAATTTATATATAGAAGATAAATACACTGTGCTCAGTCTGCAACTTGATCCAAACGAAAACATAAAAAGCAACCAGAAGATCACAACCCATACACTCTTATTTTCAAGCCCAAGTGCCCAACAACCCTATGGCTACTTTGGACTGACTAGAAAGCAACAAGAAAAGCCACACAAATCTTCTTCGACTGATCATATAGTAAAGGCAAGACCCAAGCATCACAGAGACATCTGATCAATTTAGTTGTAGGCATCGGGGTGGCCCTTAAGGTAGGTCTCAATGAGCTTGAAGAGATTTGAGGCCTTCTCTTTGCCGGCCTTGACATGCTCTTCCTTGATCTCAACATCTCCCTTGGTGTGGTAGTGGCTGGTGCTCTTGATGATGGATCCTCCGCTAGGGGATGCCACCAACTTGGTCTCGTACGAGATCTTCTCAAGATTGTCTCCCAAAGCATCTCCTTCGGTCAAGGTGTAGCTGTATGAATGGTTTTCTTTGTCAATGGAGTCAATCTTGTGCTTCACGTAGCCGTACTGGCTGCCTGAAGAACAATAATAAAACATGTTCAAGTAAGAATTCGACGACCTTGGTTTCATATTAACAGTCTGACAACATATATACTGTAAGCTAAGTAATTACCTTCGCCGAAAGTGATCTTCTTGATGGTTCCGGGGCCGCCATCTCCTTCAAGGATTTCAGAATGCTTAATTGCCTGTGGAGCAATCTTAGGGACAAGGTTGTCAGCATCGAGGACAAAGGCCTTGAACAATCTTGGTGGTGGGATCTCAGAGGTGAACTCGCTCTCATATGTGAAGACACCCATGGTGATGATCAAAAGGTTGAGGATGAGCAAAATGAACAAACTACAAAGATGATGGTTTTAGAGAAGGATGAGAGTGTGTTGAAGATGAGTACAGAGAGGTGGTATTTATAGATTTAGAGTGAAGGTTGGGCCTTGTGAGCTGCCCTTTAGATCGAAGAGTTTGGGGCAAATTGTCATTTGCTTATTGGAAGTCTCTGAATTAACAAGGAACCTCAAATGTTTAATATACAAATTGTGTCACTTATTTATTGGATATATATATATATATATATATCCCAACTTCCAGTATTTAAGACGTACATATCTGTGTCTGAGTCAAATAAAGTATAACAAAAAAAAAATTAAAGGCTTTCTAGATGTGTTGGTACAACTTCAATTTTCCCATTGATCATCATAGTTTCAAGGCTGCTTGTCAGATAATTGGACAGTCGGCATCTCATTTAAATTTGATGGTAAAAAGTAGGAATTTTAGATAAAGATGGTGCTTTATTTTTTGGAAAGCTTCTTCAAATCATCGGATAAAGTTGAAGGCAAAGCAACCAAATGAAGAAAAACAAAATACACATATCAGAAATTGTGACAAAATTGACCCAGAACAATAATTTGGCTTGGCTTGGTTAATTATCACCTTGGTATTTTTGGTTTTTGTAGCTGCTTTTTTTTCCGTTCTTTTCTGATTTTCTTTCTCTTCTTTAATTTGGGAGGGGGTGGGGTTGATTATTGAAGACTGGAGAGTTTTTATTTCAAGAATAGCAGCTGGCGGTCAGAATTGGCTATCAATATATTTAATACCTCTCATCTTTTTTGCTTTATGAACATCTTTCTATGATTTTCATCCAATTATCACATACGATTACGTCTCGGTATCGGATTTTCACCTGCGTTTTAACGTCAGATTTTTACCATCATTCTTTTTGTTGTTTCTTTATGTTTGAAGTAAGTTGCAGAGAGTCTTTGGGTTCTATGTGTAATTTTCACCTATTCTTTTGTGAGAACTTTTCATATCTCCTTTGTGAGAGTTTTATTTGTATTGTTATAACTTAGTTTTTTTCAAGCTATCTTTTTTATTATTCTAAGTTTGTAATCTTAGTTGGATGTCTATGCCAGAATTTCTTCGATCCTGCGTGATCGTTAGTGGAGGCACACTTGAGAGAGTAAATACTCCAAACCACTACACTAGTAGGTCCTTTGCAAACTATGTCTATTTACATAGAAATAAATTAGGCACCAAATTGGTTAAAGTGAATGTACTCCTAACACTGCATTTGAATTCAAATTCCCCTCCCCCTAGTTTACTGAATGATTGCTAGATTAACTATTTGGTTGAATTGATGGAGTAGTTGCATTAGGTACCAAATGTCACATATGCAACTTACTATGTAGTACGTAATAATAATGGTATCACATTTTGTCTCTTGCATGTGACCAAATTACTTTACCTTACAAAAATCAATAAAATAAAAATCTGCACACAATAATTTTGCCGAAAGCTGTTGGAAGGCGTCATAGTACCATTCAAATGCCTAGAACATGATAGCCGACAATTTTATTTATTTCTTTCGTTACTAATAAAATCCCCTCCCAAAAAAAGTACTAGTCTTGCATATATAATAAGTTCCCTAGCACAAAGGACTCACTATAATGGTACTAGTTTAGAGTAATTGTTTTTTCAGAAAATGTTTTGGATTCGAGTTTTAATATCTGTATAGTGTGTGTGAGTTTAGTATATTATCGTTCCTCCTAATAGAGAATGTTTCAAAAAAGAAGAAGAAGAAGAAGTTCCCTGGTAGCCAGGGCATATACAATGTATCATTCGCTAAAGAATAAGTATATCGAATATCTTTTATTCTCTACATAAAAAATTATTTTTCTTGTTAAATTATTGCTACCACCTATTATCCATGAATTCAATGGAGTTTGGAAAAGTATACACCAAGTCCATTATTTGTACAACTTATGTTGAAGTTCCTTTTTATTATTAATTTTGTTGTTGTTGCTCCCTATCAACTGATTAAAGTTGACTAAATAGTTTTATTGATATAGCTCATCTGAACAATTATTGCAGGCCTTGGCATCTCCCATATATATTCTAACAAAGTTTTAAGCATTTTGAAGATTTTTCAGTCCCTTTTAATATATATTCTAAAAAAATTACTTGAGAGTTTAGACACTATTTAAGAGGGTTCGATCATTACTCGAGTGATTATAAAATATATAAATATATAAATATATATATATTAAATAAATAAATAATTTTTGAATACAAGTGATCGAGTGCTTATATTTTTAAACGTAAAAGAAAATTAGCTAAAAGTTTTTGATGAGTGTAAAAGATGGATAGTTAATATTGAGATATTAGCATATGATTAACTAGTGTAGTGGTTTGGGATAAATGTTTCTTATATGAAAGGTCTTGGGTTCGAGTCCTAAAATTTGTAAAGTGTATATGAGTTTAACATATTATCACCCTTCTCAATAAGAAAATTTTTAAATTAAAAAAAAAAACAGTTTTGTGTGTTTTTCACATGTCCCACCTCACCATCTTAAAGATCGTGGTTTGTCCTAAATTAGCATATTCGTCATGGCATGGATATTCCCAAATTTATGCAATTTCAAAGACAACAAAGCCCTCGCCATTTGTAAGTGTGATAGGCCATGAGCTTCCTTATCTCATTATTTTAGTTGGATTCATAAGATAATAATATTAATTTAATGCTTGTGTACGCGTGAAACTTACTATGTTATGTTATTAAACGGTCAATTTTATTTATAAATTTTAGATATCAACTTTTAGACTCATAGTTTTATATTATTTTAGTAATTGATAAATTACTCAAATGGTCTTCAAACTTATACTCGATTTACATTTTGGTCCCTCAATTAAATTATTCGTTCAAATGGTCTTTCAACTCTATATTAACTGCTCTATTGATCCTACCGCTACATTATATTAATGTTGCCGTCAAATGTAAGGGTAAAACCATTCATAACCGTCCTATGTTCCCCAAATATGTGATAAAGTGGTGATACATAGGTGATAAAGTAGTGATAAAGGGGTGATATATAGGTCAAAAGTCTTATTTACCCCCACAAATGTAGCATATGCTACTCACGTGACTAAATTTAACAAAAAATGTAACGGTGGGACCAAAGCGCCGATTAATAAAAAGTTGATGGACCATTTGAACGAATAATTCAGTTTAGAGACCAAAATGTAAATCGGGTACAAATTTAAGGACCATTTGAGTAATTTATCCTTTTAGTGATTTTTTGTTGTTGTACCAAATATAAGGCAAAGACAGAGGCCAACTTTAAATAGGGGTTTGATCGTCAGAGTAATCAAGTTCTAATCAATTTTTTTTTGGTGACATCAAAAAATTGTTAAATCTATTGAAATCGAAGAAACTAATGAACCCAGTGCACATGCAATTTATAGTTTCATTAACATATGATTTTCATTATTTTGTAGAAAATAGTACAATACCAATCCACCTGGAATATATGGGACAACAAACATTTAACACACCAAGGCCAGGGCAGTTTTTCTTTTCCCTTTTTTCCCCCTCACTCTTTAGGCAGAAACAACAACATCAAATCCACACCTTCAGCTGATAACAGAGCTGGAAAAACATAAATACAAACAAAAGTCTGGATTTAGTTGTAGGCATCGGGGTTGGCCAAGAGGTAGCCTTCAACAAGCTTGAAGAGACCGGCAGCCTTCTCTTTGCCAGCCTTAACTTGCTCTTCCTTGATCTCAACATCTCCCTTGGTATGGTAGTGGCTGGTGGTCTTGACAATGGATCCTCCGTTGGGGGATGCCACCAACTTGATATCATAAGCGATCTTCTCGATTACGTCAGACAAGACATCTCCTTCAATCAAAGTGTAACTGTATGTAAGGTTGTCTTTGTCAATCCCATCGATCCTGTGCTTCACATACCCATATTGGCTTCCTGCAAATTATAACATAAATAAACAAATGAGTCAACCATGCTTGTCACATTACAATAATTTTTTACGATCTTAAGAAAAAAAACATGAGCATACAGAACTATCTAATTACTCGACTTGTAAATCAAGTAGTTAAGAACAATTACTCCTACATCTGAGTGTCTTCGAATCCCCCATTTTTCAATATCTCTCTTGTATTAAAAATAAATAAAAATAAAAAGAACTAGCTAATTACCTTCACCAAAGGTGACCTTCTTGATGGTTCCAACTCCTCCATCTCCTTCAAGGATCTCGGTATCTTTCACTGCTGTTGGAGCAATCTTGGGGATGAGGTTGTCGGCGTCGAGGATGAAAGCCTTGAACAACTTTTCTGGTGGGATGACAGAGGTGAACTCTGTTTCGTACGTGAAGACACCCATGATATGAGTCCTTGAGTTGGAAAATGATCAAAGGGAGAGTTTAAAGGACAAACAGAGTTGTTTGAAGAGTAAAGAGTCGTTGGGATGAAGAGAAGAGAAAGGTTTAGGCTGTATTTATAGAGATCACAGGGGTTGAGATTATAAGGCCACAGCTGTGTGGAGTGTCCCTGTAGATCAACAACCAGTTTATGCAAGTTGGTTCTACAATTAATTGTATCGGATAATAATCTCCAGAAAGAAAATAAAATAAAATTTGAACGGTCTGATAGACTCTGGAAGTACACAAAAAATCAAGAGGGAATGAGGGGAGCCGAGTTTGTAGATGGCCTTCCAACTTTGAATTTTCAATGTCTCAGTTTACTCGAACTGTCGGTCATCAATGTTAAGGTAAATTTACGTTGTTTTTTGTTTTTGTTTTTGTTTTCTTTTCTGTGAAACAGTAGGGATTCAATTGAAATCAGGGGAAAAAAATCCAGAATACATAGTAAAAATTCAGCCTTAAATGGAGGTTTTTGCAATACATAAACTGTAAAGTCACATTGTTTTTATGAGAACGAGAGATTTTTTAAGAGAAGTACATGACATGAAAATAGAGAAAAACAGACAACTCTGGAGAACTTCATGAACTGTTCATACATAGCCTGTGCTATTCTCACCTTTTATTAAAAAAAATATAAAAAACAATTAAAATTTGGTAATTATAGGATATCTATGTATGTAGCCAAAGTTTTATTTATTTATTTACTTATATGTTTTTGGTTCTCCCCTTCTCTGACTTTGGGGTTTCAAGAGACTTGTTGGTTTGCTTTGATTAATCAGCAATGGCAACTGGCGGTCACCATTGGCTATTGATCCCTTTGATTTTTCTATGTTTCAAAATCATTGCTTATTGTCTTGATCAACCGCAGTGTTTTTTTTTTTTTTCGCAGATAGTAACATATCAAAATCTGACTCACACCCAATTCAACGAACATTTATTGAGGTTGGAAAAAGTCTCACTCACAAGACCTACGTTGGCAGGGAGAAAGAGATCGAACTCGAGTGCAAAGAAACAGACATAATGTCTTTTACCATCTAACTTAATCCACATTCACACAACAAGAGAAATGTTAATGTAATCTTATCAAGTCAGAAAATAGGGGATCACTTTGCAGTGGGGCTGCATGAATGAGTTGAAAAATCATAATTCGTTCCATCATTTTAATTTAAAGTAATGGTGACAACATATTACATCAAAGCCTGTTGATGGGTGATGCAATCAGCTTGGGACCAAATTTCGTCCTCATTCATCCATCGAGCTAATGGTACCATAAAAACAGTCCATGTTCAACATATATGGTCATCAAAGGGATGTTTTTCTCTTGGTCTGACATCAAGAATATGTTCATCCCAATAAAGAGAATATATTATCTATATGTACACACAAGTACGTCAGGGGTGCCAGTGATAAGAGATAATGTTTCCCTGTAGTTAGAGCAAGATGAATATCAACATCGATATGTTACCTATATTATTGATACTGTCAATACCTTGATTATCGTGTTGATATAATTTTAGCTTTCTTCTTTTTCGTAAATCATAATTTAACACATATGAATTTTAATTTATTTACAAATGAGACGTGCATATATTATAATAATTCATGTTCTTCATACATTTACATACATCAGTATTGTAGAAACTCCCTCCTCTACCCACCCTAACTAATGAACCAAAAAAGAAGTTAATTGAATTGTATATATATCTAGGAGCAATTCTACTAGAAAAATTAATAAAGTTATGAATCAAAGATGTCGCCATAATCAGCCAAGAGTTTGCTATAGATTGCAATTATCTGCTAATTTGGTCATCAAACTGTCCAAGTACATTCAATGTAATATATTTTCAGATATTGAGTAACAGTGTCATTGAGCTTAGCAACACCCATAATTATAAATTGGATTTTTGATCACATCAACTAGTAATGCTGCTTCTTAGAATAAAAACAATATTAATTTATTGAATTACAAATTATAACTTCACAAAAGACCCACTAATGTAGTGGTTTGTAGCAATTTCTCCCTCCAAGAAATATCATGAGTTAGAATCTTAGTATCCG